>NC_057794.1:144508716-144520976 GCF_018294505.1 Triticum aestivum | reverse complement strand
GCCTTGATCGTCCCCGCTATCACCTCCGCTCGCCTCCCCTTCCTTAGTTGGCCCATGTGCCCCATTGGGCGTCGAGTACATCTCAGTAGTCGCCTGAAAAACAACAGATAAGACAAAGGTCAATCGACCAACTCAAAAAAGACCAATGAAGAAAAACAAGATCTCAGTCAGGAGCATAGAGACATACCTGGTCCACGTCGTACGAGTTGTTGAGTGGAATTACCCTCCTGGCTCCTCGGGGATTGTCCTTGTTTCCTGTAATGCTCGACAGCCACCCCTCCAGCATCTCATCAGTGACCTCCTCCGGGTGGATCCGAGTGGTGTCGTCAAGACCCGAGTACAGCCACATCGGGTGGTCATGAGCCTGGAGCGGTTGGATGCGCCTCCGGAGGAAGACCTCCAGCAAATCCATGCCCGTCACGCCCTCACGGACAAGCTCAACCACTCGACCGGCCAGCACTTTGACTTGGGCACTTTCCTTCGGTGCCACTTTTAGAGAAGCAGATTTTTCAGCTCGGTCGAGTGAGAAAGGGGGGAGACCAGTTGACTGTCCTGGGGTCGCCTGGTCTTGACAGTAGAACCAAGTCGCCTGCCAGCCATGGACCGACTCCGGGAAAGTGATGGATGGAAAACAACTCTTTCCCCTCGTCTGGATCGCCAGGCCCCCACACAGGTGGATCACCTGCGTCCTCTCGTCACTCAACTTGGCCTTCTTGACCGACTGAGAACGGCAGGTAAAGATGTGCTTGAAGGGTCCCCAATGGGGGCGACAACCAAAGAAAGCCTCACACATGGAAACGAAAGCAGCAAGGTATACGATGGAGTTGTGAGTGAAGTGGTGGAGCTGCGCTCCGAAGAAGTTCAGGAAACTCCGGAAAAAAGGATGGGGCGGCAGAGAAAACCCGCGGTCGATGTGGGTGGCTAGGAGCACGCACTCACCGTCGCAGGGTTGAGGTTCGATCTCTCCCCCCGGGAGACGCGCAGCTTCGTGGGGAATGACCCCCCCCCCTCGACCATGTCGTCAAGATCCTCTTGCCCGAGCACCGACGGCATCCAGTCGCCCTGGATCCAACCTTTGGGCAGAGCGGTCTTGGAGGAAGATCCGCCCCGAGCGGACCTCTTCCCTTTCCCCGCCGCCGCCGCCTTCTTCGCGCGCTCCAGAGCAGGCGTCTTGCCCTTCACCAACGTCGCCGGCAAAGTCTTGAGCGAGCCTGCTGCGCCGGGGCGAGAACGGAGGTGGCGGAAGGACTTGCGAAGGGAGCGAGGAAGAAGAAAGGAGGAGAAGAGAGCGCACTGCTTGGAAACCCCGAGCCGGCGATTTATAAGGGGGCGCTCCCGAGTGGCTGACTGGTAGGCCCAAACTATCCAGCCAAATCCCGCAGTGGACGCGCGCGCAGTACGTGGCGAAAAAGACGACACGAGGATCATGGAGCTTCCGTTTTATCGCTTCCGATTACTGCGGCCGCTCCCGTCCCACGCGCTTCCCAAAATCCGAAATCTCACGACATCCGCGGGCTGCAGAACAACTTGTCAAAACGGAAGACCCCACCTGCGCCGACGCTCGGTATACCACAAATAAAGAAATTCACTCGACGAAAGACCTGGAATGGATCAAGGCGACTGAAAGAGATTGGCAACGTCATCCCGGACGATTGACCCAAAACGAGGCACTCACGTAGTCCAAAGAACAAGTCGGAAAGATCTCCAACTCTTTCCCCACTCTAACCTCGATCCATTCGGGGGCTAATGGTGAAGCCATGTACCTAGGGTAGGGGCACAGACCTGTCCAAGAAGCCCTACCCTAGGACATCCCTAGAAGAAGTCACCTTTCAATCGACGGGTTCAAGACACTCGACGGGTTCAAGACACTCGACCAAGAAGCTATCACTCGACCATGAAGCCAGCCACTCGACCGCCAGGAGACCTAAAGTCACTCCACAGGCCAACGGTCGGCTATCAAGTGGTCTTTATGGCCATTATAGCACTTTATTAGGGGCGTTATCAGTAACGCCCAACCTTATGTACCTTAAACCCTGCATTATTGAGGGCAGGAGGGGGCCGGCGAAATCTATATAAGCCACCCCCCTCCTCAGTATGAAGGGTTCGCACCCCTGTTATTCACACACCAGTAATCCAGTCGACCGCCTTCAGGCACCGAGACGTAGGGTTGTTACTTCCTCCGCGAAGGGCCTGAACTCGTATATCTTGGTGTGTTTACAACTTCCCAATAGCTGAGATCTAGCCTCTCCATACATACCCCCTACATCACTGTCAGAGTTAGAACCACGACAGGGGGTCCCGAACTGTGCATCTAAGGCGGATGGTAACAGGAGGCAGTGAAGACAATGTTTTACCCAGGTTCAGGCCCTCTTGATGGAGTTAAAACCCTACATCCTGCTTGATTAATATTGATGATATGGGTAGTACAAGAGTAGATCTACCATGAGATCAGAGAGGCTAAACCCTAGAAGCTAGCCTATGGTATGATTGTATGTTATTGTGTCCTACGGACTAAAACCCTCCGGTTTATATAGACACCGGAGGGGGCTAGGGTTACACAAGGTCAGTTACAAAGGAGGAGATATACATATATGTATTGCCTAACTTGCCTTCCACGCCAAGTAGAGTCCCATCGGGACACGAGACGAAGTCTTCAATCTTGTATCTTCATAGTCCCATAGTCCGGCCAAAGGATATAGTCCGGCTGTCCAGAGACCCCCTAATCCAGGACTCCCTCAGTAGCCCCTGAACCAGGCTTCAATGACGATGAGTCTGGTGCGCAGTGTTGTCTTCGGCATTGCAAGGCGGGTTCTTCCTCCGAATACATCATGGAAGAATTTGAATACAAGGATAGTGTCTGACCCTGCAAGATAAGTTCCACATACCACTGTAGAGAGAATAATATTTCCACAAATCTAATTTGCTGACTTGTTTTGGCAACACGACATTATGTCATGGCCCGGTGATTATTCGAACCGTTTCCTTTAACTAGCCCCGCACATAACTCGAGGCAGTTTTTTGACACATCTTGTCAAAGCAGAGATCGTGTCCCCTTATCACGGGATTCTCATCAATACGGGCGTGGGTAACCCAACCGCGCCAACGATTACGATGCTTGGGGGATAAGAGAGTTTTACCAGGCTAGCAGGGACGCATAGTTTCGTCTGCCCATATAAAGGGATAAGGATTCACCTTTTCATCCACGCCTTCTTCCACCTTTCCTCATCCATTTTCGCACACTCGAGCTCTAGTGCCCAAGTCCGCATTTCCCATCTCGACCTTCTCCAACCATGTCCGGAGCGGGAGGTAGGAGGATGGTATCCTCCACCACGGAGGGACACATCAAGAAGCTGAGGAGAGCCGGATACCTGCCCGACGACATCGCGCACCGGCTCCCAGATGAGGGGCAGCTCATCCCCACCCCCAGGCCCCATGAGAGGGTAGTGTTCCTTACCCATTTCCTCCGTGGACTGGGATTCCCTCTCCACCCATTCGTCCAGGGGCTCATGTTCTACTATGGCCTAGATTTCCATGATCTGGCCCCAAACTTCATTCTCAACATCTCGGCGTTTATCGTCGTGTGCGAGGCCTTCCTCCGCATCAAGCCCCACTTCGGCTTATGGCTGAAGACCTTCAATGTCAAGCCGAAGGTGGTGAGCGGCCGCCAAGTGGAGTGCGGAGGCGCCATGGTGGGCAAGATGCCCAACGTCACGTGGCTCGAGGGCTCCTTCGTGGAGACTGTAAAGGGGTGGCAATCGGGGTGGTTCTACATCATCGAGCCGCGTGACCCTTAATCTGGCAGTGGCCCCCGAGTTCCGATCTGGCATCCCCATGCGGCTCACCTCCTGGCAAGAGAAGGGCCTGTCCTGGGATATTTCGGGAGAGCTGACCGGACTCCAAACATGTATTCAAAACATGGTGAACAAGAAGCTCAAACTCGTCAACGTAGTCCAGGTCATGCTCATCCGTCGGATCCTCCCGTGCCAACAACGGGCTTTCAACTTGTGGGAGTTTGACCCGGCCCAGCACCGAACTCTAAACAGGCTCTTTGACACAACTCACTAGGATGCCTGGAAGGTGCTATTCAAGGGTGCCGAGGTTCCCCCTCCCACTACCGAGGATCGCGGATTCTGCACGAAGCGCCAAGCCAGCGCGGTAAGCTGTTTCACCTCTCACAGGATACTTGTTTTTCATAGTTTGACTCTATGCGGGATCTAAGCTCCCGTACCTTTGACAGGACTAGCAGGAGACGGCCGGACAGATCGACTGTCCGGCTCCTTTGCCCGAAGGCCCAGCGGACGCTCTCCTGACGAAGATGCTGACTCCATCTCCTTACAAGGTGCCGGAGAAGACCAAGAAGGCCAAGGAAACCCGAAAGAGTTCCCGATGCCAGGCGTCATCGGACTCAACGTCCGATAACTCTGCGACACACTCCTCCCCCGAAAACGAGGAGGAAGAAGAAGAAGATGCTCCCCCTTCAGTTGCGGGAGACAAGAAAAGGAAGGCCGCCCCAACCGGGGAGGCCGAAGGGTCCAAGAAGGGAAGGACTCTCCTTCCGGACAGTTCCACCACCACCACCGAAGGCGAAGACGAGTGGCTGCTCAGGGCCAAGCCCCTAGCGAAGTCGTAAGTATTCGGGTACCAGAGTAACTCATAGCATTCCTTTGTCGCACTACTTCCCCTAACGCCGAATATGATTATGCAGGCCGCCACGAGCCAGTATCGATGTATCATCGGACGGCTCCCTGGGCTCGTCGGTGTCACACCCTAGCTAGTCATGCATTAGAGTGTTGCATCATGTTTACTTTTTCACCAGAAACTTGAAATGGGGATGACAGAACCCCCAGTCCCCTCTGAAACCAACTAGGGTTACTAAAATAAATTTTCAATGAACCTGAAATGCCCTTCTAAAATGCCCATCATTTTAGCCTTGGTTCAGAACCTCTGACAAAAGTGGTGCACATTTTTCTAGGCCATCATAGGGTCTTTGAATTAAATCATAGATATTTGAATTTGGGCATTTGAAATAATATAAAATATTTAAATGCTCAAATATCTCCAAACTGAAATGTTTCATGTTGGAAATATTCCAACTATGGACCAGGAGTACTTTGGTGATTTTTGGAGTTGCCTAGGTATTTTATTTAACTCAACAAAGTTGCAGAATTATTAAATAAAACAGAAAATAGAAAAAAAAAGGGAAAACCCTACCTGGCGCCACCGCAGCCCACTAGCCAGCCCACCTGCCGGCCCAGCCCAGCACCGCTCCAGCGAGCTGCTTCGGCCAGGCAGGCAGGCAGGTGCCCGACGGCGACCGCGGCGTGCGCCACGCACCTGCTCGCCGCCTCGCCGCTCCCCTCGCCAGGTGACGACGTGGATCGTCCTCCCTCTCTCCCCCGAACCCCCCAGACACCCCCTCTCCTCTCCAGCTCCTCCCCCTCGCACGCCCCAGCCATGGCCGACGCCACCATCGCCGCACCACCGTCGTAGCCGTGCTCCCCGTCGTCTCCACGCCGTCTCACCGTGTCCAGGAGCTTCGCCGCTGTCCACTTCATCGAGCAGCCGAGCCCCGAGCGCTCGCAACGCCCGAGACCACCGCACCGACCTCGCCCGAGCTCACCGTCGCCGGAGATCCCCTTCAACGCCGACGTCGCTCCGGTCCATCTCCAACCGCACCAAGGACTCCGTCGCACTCACTGTGAGCTCAGCCATCTTCCCCTCCCTTCCGTTCTTGCTCCCGAGCCGTGTAGCAACCTCCCGGAGCTCAACCGCACCCACCGCCGTGGACGTCACCGCCGACGTGCTCCCGGTCATCCTCCGGCCACAAGATGGTGTCCATCTTGCTCACCGCGTTCCACAGCACCTAGCTAGCCACTCCACGAGCCTCACCGAACCCCCTAGCACCAAGTTCACCTCCGACCGAACCTCGGTGGCCGCCAAAGTCGTCGCCGGCGTCGACTCCGGCCACCCCGACCCCAACGGACTCCGCCAAGAGCCGCGGGTCGTCCTCAGCTTCACTCCGGTGGTCGCCACGTTCCATTTGGTGGCCGAAACGACCAAAACCACTATCGCCGCCGCACTGTTGGTCGCCGCCGGCCAGAACTCCGGCGAGCTGACGTGGCCTAGTTGATTAACCACTAATCCATCACCTACTGACGCTGACAAGTGGGCCCCAGGGGTTAGTCAAAGCTAACCAGCCCGGGGTCAACGCGGGATTAGCACCTGGTCACTGACGTGTGGACCCCACACGTCAGGTTTGACCCGAGCCAGCCCTGTTGACCTGCTGATGTCACTGTGACGTCAGGCTGACACAGTAAATGATATTTCTGGATTTAAATTTAATCAGGAAATTCCAGAATATTAATTAAACTTCAAAAATTCATAACTTTTATTCTGTAACTCCAAATTGGACAAATTATATATGAAAAATGATCAGAAAAATCCAATCTATCCATCTGTACTATTTTCATGCATGATCAAACAAGTTAAATTGATGTTTTAAACAGAACAAGAAAAGGCACTTTAAAAGGCCATATTTGAATTTGGAATTTGAATCTTTGATTCAAATTTGCTCAAACACTTCTGGCTTTAGTTGCATTAGCCCAACACACTCATATTGCCATGTTTCATGCATGCATCATATTGTTGCACATTGTTTGGTGATGCCTGTGTATCGTTATCCTTTGCGACAGGATCTGTCCCCGAGGAGTACCGTGACTACCCTAACGAAGAACCGTATCCGTGCAACGAACCATCAGGCAAGCAACCAACAATTTGATCATATGGATACAATCCCATGTTCTCGCTCCTGCTCTCTTTTACTGCATTAAGACAACGCGATTCAAACTGCTGTGTGCTACGGTAGTTGAACCCATTTCCTCTGCATGACCTGTCATTGCCACAGTAACTAGATGAAACCCACTAGCATGTGTAGGAGTTGATTGAGCCCTATGTATGTGTTGTTCCTACCTTGCTATGCCTGCTATGCTTAGAGTCGTGTCAGGTCTGGTTCATCTGGGTGATGGGCTAGAGTGAAATGTTTATGTCGGTAATGAGAGTGGTGTGGTGAACACGATTTGGTAAAGGTATCGATGAGAGGCCATGTAGGAGTACATGGTGGGTTGTTTCATTGAAGCCGACCTTAAGCACTGAGATCTGTATGTGTGATTTAAGAATCAGCTACTACCATGCATTGGGCCCGAAACCAATGGACCCTCTCGACTTCTTATTCACCCTAGTTCTCCGTCCAGGAGTTGCAAGTCGTTTCTGGTGTTTGTAGCCTACTGGAGGCCGTGGACAGCGCTGACCGTAGGGGTGGGCTGTGATGCGGTAGGTACGTGGCCGGGTGTACCGAATACCCGTTAGGTATCTCGGGAACCCTGTTCACATCGTTCGGGGCCGTATGGGAAACCTCGGCCGGACTCCCTGCGGATGGAACCTGAATAGGCGATAAACCTGGACTGGAGGCTTAGGTGATTAGGTAGGTCGTGGCCGACACCCACGTTGGGCTTCCGCTTGAAGGTTGCCGAGTACATGTCGTGTAAACGACGATAAGTGGTGAGAGCGTGTATGAAGAAGTACACCCCTGCAGGGTTAACATGATCTATTCGAATAGCCGCGTCCGCGGTAAAGGACTACTTGGTTGCCTATACAGTTCATAGACAAGTAAATGGAAACTATTAAAAGCCTCAAGATAAGTGTGAGTGCCGAGGATGGCTCTTCCGTAGGAAGACGGAGGTGGATCCTCGGTAGTGTATTGAAGTGGTGAGTAGTGGACTCGTGTGCGCAAAACATTTCAAGTTGGAGTATCGTAGGATAGTCTAGCCAAGAGTCAAAGCTGGCTTGCTGCAATAACTCCACCAACCCTTCTTGATACTATGCATGTATGTAGGGTCTGATGTAAGTCTTGCTGAGTACCTTTGTACTCATGTTGCTATAATCTACATTTTTACAGAAGACGCTGCAACCCTTTCTGATGGGTTCTATGTAGACGTTGACATCAACGAGTAGGCTAAAGACCCAGGTGGTGACCCTGAGCTTGTGATGGACCACGTAGTATAGTTAGGCTTCCAAGCCTCTTTTATTTTGCTAGTTGTCTGTACCCAGACAAAGTACTTCCGCTGTTGGCTTGTATGACTGTATGACTTGTATGTTGGGTCGTGAGACCCGTACCTTTGTGTGTATGTTATGTATGGCTCACTGAGCCTTAAATAAAGTACTTGTGTCGTAGAGTCATGTTGTGATGCTTCGTTGTATTTGCACATATTGAGCATATTGTGTGTATGATTGAAATGCTTGGTATGTGTGGGATCTGACTATCTAGTTGTTTATCTTTAGTAGCCTCTCTTACCGGGAAATGTCTCCTAGTGTTACCGCTGAGCCATGGTAGCTTGCTACTGCTCTGGAACACTTAGGCTGGCCGGCATGTGTCCTTCTTCGTTCCTGTGTCTGTCCCTTCGGGGAAATGTCACGCTTTGAGTACCGGAGTCCTGTTAGCCCGCTACAGCCCGGTTTACCGGAGTCCTGCTAGCCCAGTGCTACAGCCCGGACCCACTTGCTGATGACCGACACGTTCGAAGCTGGGTCATGGATGCCTGTCCCTGTAAGTCTGTGCCACTTTGGGTTTACGACTAGTCATGTCAGCCCGGGCTCTTTATCATATGGATGCTAGCGACACTATCATATACGTGAGCCAAAAGGCGCAAACGGTCCCGGGAAAAGGGTAAGACGACACCCGTGGGGATACCGTGCGTGAGGCCGCAAAGTGATATGAGGTGTTACCAGCTAGATCGATGTGACATCGAGTCGGGGTCCTGACAGCGTTGGTATCAGAGCCGGACTGCCTGTAGGTTCTCCAAGCCAAACTGGTCGATGTTGAGTCTAGAAATTCTTTAGTTATATGTAGGGGAATTGTTTGTGGGTTGGAACGTAAGGCTGTTTTACTCCTTATATCTTATGACATTCTGATCTGAGTCAGTCCATTCTTCCACCGGGGGTTAAGGAATTAGGATCTGTTCTCTCTATCAGGATCACGTGTTACTAATCAGTAGTACCTTATAAGTTTGATGGTTACAAGCCTAGTCCAGTTCTACTACCACATTATGTTGTAAGAATGGTTTCAAGACTTGATATGATGATGTTGAGTGTGTACGAAATCCTTTGTCAAATGTCTCAGTATCCTTTTTGAGCATTTACAGCTGTTATGCTGCCGGAATTTTGCTAGAAATTCTAATGCCTTTGCATTATAATTGTGCTTTCAGATGGCCACTCGCGACCTCAATCAAGTGGTTCGCCTGACTCGCTGCCTAGATGTACCCGGCCATACTGCTAAGTTGGTCAGGGTAATGACTGAGGCTGGATACCGCTGGTATCCTGAGTACACGGTCGAAGAGCAATTCCGAGATTTTAATCAAAGCTAGTATCTCTGCACTGTCAGGATATTTCCTTCTTATCCTAAATCCACTGAGCCTCTTCACTGCTCCTATGGACTCGGGGTTACTATCAAGATGGCTGTGCAGGATGCCGCCTACTCTATGATGACCATTATGCGAGTCAGATCTGGGTTATTTCGGGACTCTGACTTCCGGTATATGCCAGGATCACTTCCGGGAGCACAAGGATATTTTCAGGCTATATATGCTGACTCCACTCAGGAGGATTCACGGACTCGCACCACTGCTGAGATGCTCGAGGATAAGGACCGTGAAAATCGGGCCTTAAGGTTAGAGCTCTTCAATACCCGTGCTGACCACTGGGCCACTTTGACCCGGTTCGCACCGGCAGTGCAAGCTGGATATTCAGACATGCGCGATCTCTATCCTGTGAGATCTGCTCTGCCAGACGTGATGGTTTGGCGTGATGTAGGAGGCATCACCCCACCTCGCGGTCCCCGCAGGCCACCGTTTGCTGGTCCAAGGCCTCATCCTAGCCCCTATGGTCCACAAGCTCCGCGAGACCGTCTGTTTCCGGATGATCATGTTGAACTTCCGGGCTATGGAGGTGACTTCTACGAGGACTACTACGGATCGGTCTGAGTTAGTAGTAGTATCACTAGTTCGCACTAGCTGTGTCGTCTGTCGTCCCGCGTGACTCGTGGGATATGACCTAGTTTGTACTCTTCCGGAGTTGTAGAAAAATAATGTATAGGAGTTTGGAATGCCTCCGATGAGATGTAATCCCTTTTCACCGTAATAGTACTTTGTTTGGTCTTGTACTAAACCTTGTATGGTGTGTATGACGATGGAATAAAGAAGCAGTTTCTGTATCTACCATGTCATACGGATGATCATCTTGCATTCCGAGTTATTCCTTGCATTATGTATCCTATGTCGGAATTTTATCATTCTGACTAAATCATTGGCTTGTTTACCTAGGATGGTCAACACGCGCGCCAACCCTGCTTCTCAAGAGCAGGCCGAAGGCAGTGAAGCCAGGAATGAAAATCTGCCTCATCCTCGTTCACTAGCAGAGGTGATGATGGAAGCTGAGAGAAACAAGCGGGAGACAAACCGTTTGTTGGAGCGTATTGAACAGAATACAGCACACCATCAGAGGGCTAACGTGGTGTCACTCAGCGATTTTATCAAATTGCATCCACCCACGTTCCACCACTCCGTCGAGCCTCTCGACGCTAATGACTGGCTTCGCAGTATTTCTCACAAGCTGCGTTCCGCGCTCGTAGCGGAGGCTGACAAGGTCACCTTTGCCGCATATCATCTTGAAGGCCCCGCCAGTCTATGGTGGGAGAATTATGGAGCTATGCGCCCAGCAGGCCATGTCACAACTTGGGCTGAATTCAGCGAGGCTTTCCGTGAACATCACATTCCGGAGGGTCTCATGGACCGTAAGCGTGAAGAATTTTGCAATTTCACCCAAGGCCGACTTTCTGTGGATGTCTATAGCAGGGAGTTTGGTAATCTTGCACGATATGCAACCGAGGAAGTTTCTACTGACGCCAAGAAGCAAGCAAGGTTCCGTAAGGGCCTTAGTCCTGAGCTTCGTCGCGACCTCCGTCTGCATGAGTGCACATCTTTTTCGAAACTTGTCAACAAAGCCATCAGTGCTGAAACTGGTCAGACTGATTATGATGCAACACGCAAGCATGGACGTGATATGGGTTCCTCATCCGGTGCTGGTCCTCAGAAGCGCCGCGTGTGGGTACCCAATACCGCCCTGCCACCCAGGTTCACACCGAGGCCATCTTTCCAGGCGCCTCGCCCTGTTCAACAGTCTGCACCAGCCAAGCCCTATGGGGGTCCATCCAATAATGCTCCTCCACGTACCAGTTCCGTGACTTGTTTCAAGTGTGGGGAATCTGGTCATTATATGCGTGAGTGTCCCCAGACCAACCCCAATCAATCTGCTAAAGCTGTTGGCCGTGGCAAGCCGACAGGAAAAGTGTTTCATGCTAAACCGGTCACCGCTTCACGTGGCCATGTCAACTGTGTTTCTGCCGAAGAAGCTCAAGAGGATCCCAACGTCGTTCTCGGTACGCTTCTTGTTAATTACCACCCGGCATCTGTTCTTTTCGATACAGGAGCCTCTCATTCCTTTATATCTGAAAATTATGCTCGTTTGCATAACGTTGCATTCTGTGATCTGCCGTCCACTATGGAAATCTCTACCCCTGGGTCTAGATGGCAGACCTCTAGGGTAAGTTATGGAAATGAAATCCAAGTCGACAGACTTGTTTTTCTCGCATCTTTGATAGCCCTTAAATCTTCAGATATTAATATCATTTTGGGTATGGACTGGATGTCAGCTCATCAAGCCAAAATTGATTGCTTCTCTAGGACCGTTCAACTCACCCATCCTTCGGGGAAGATAGTCAATGTTTTGACCCAAATAGCCAAGCGGCAGTTATATTCTCTTAACGCCAGCCCTTTACCAGACCTTGAGGACGTTCCGGTAGTCCGTGACTTTCCGGATGTCTTTCCAGAGGAATTGCCAGGTGTTCCACCTGACAGGGATGTTGAGTTCGTAATAGACCTCATCCCCGGAACCGTTCCAATTGCTAGAAGGCCTTATAAGATGGCACCCCTAGAACTAGCCGAGCTTAAGAAACAACTCGATGAATCCTTGAAAAAGGGTTTCATCCGTCCCAGTTCATCTCCGTGGGCTTGCCCCGTCCTATTCGTTAAGAAGAAGGATGGTACGGACCGGATGGTTGTAGATTACCGACCTGTCAATTTGGTCACAATCAAGAACAAATACCCGCTTCCCAGGATCAACGATCTGTATGATCAGCTCGCTGGATCCTC
>NC_057794.1:144462546-144505052 GCF_018294505.1 Triticum aestivum | reverse complement strand
TCCCCCTCGCACGCCCCAGCCATGGCCGACGCCACCATCGCCGCACCACCGTCGTAGCCGTGCTCCCCGTCGTCTCCACGCCGTCTCACCGTGTCCAGGAGCTTCGCCGCTGTCCACTTCATCGAGCAGCCGAGCCCCGAGCGCTCGCAACGCCCGAGACCACCGCACCGACCTCGCCCGAGCTCACCGTCACCGGAGATCCCCTTCAACGCCGACGTCGCTCCGGTCCATCTCCGACCGCACCAAGGACTCCGTCGCACTCAATGTGAGCTCAGCCATCTTCCCCTCCCTTCCGTTCTTGCTCCCGAGCCGTGTAGCAACCTCCCGGAGCTCAACCGCACCCACCGCCGTGGACCTCGTCGCCGACGTGCTCCCGGTCATCCTCCGGCCACAAGATGGTGTCCATCTTGCTCACCGTGTTCCACAGCACCTAGCTAGCCACTCCACGAGCCTCACCGAACCCCCTAGCACCAAGTTCACCTCCGACCGAACCTCGGTGGCCGCCAAAGTCGTCGCCGGCGTCGACTCCGGCCACCCCGACCCCAACGGACTCCGCCAAGAGCCGCGGGTCGTCCTCAGCTTCACTCCGGTGGTCGCCACGTTCCATTTGGTGGCCGAAACGACCAAAACCACTATCGCCGCCGCACTGTTGGTCGCCGCCGGCCAGAACTCCGGCGAGCTGACGTGGCCTAGTTGATTAACCACTAATCCATCACCTACTGACGCTGACAAGTGGGCCCCAGGGGTTAGTCAAAGCTAACCAGCCCGGGGTCAACGCGGGATTAGCACCTGGTCACTGACGTGTGGACCCCACACGTCAGGTTTGACCCGAGCCAGCCCTGTTGACCTGCTGATGTCACTGTGACGTCAGGCTGACGCAGTAAATGATATTTCTGGATTTAAATTTAATCAGGAAATTCCAGAATATTAATTAAACTTCAAAAATTCATAACTTTTATTCTGTAACTCCAAATTGGACAAATTATATATGAAAAATGATCAGAAAAATCCAATCTATCCATCTGTACTATTTTCATGCATGATCAAACAAGTTAAATTGATGTTTTAAACAGAACAAGAAAAGGCACTTTAAAAGGCCATATTTGAATTTGGAATTTGAATCTTTGATTCAAATTTGCTCAAACACTTCTGGCTTTAGTTGCATTAGCCCAACACACTCATATTGCCATGTTTCATGCATGCATCATATTGTTGCACATTGTTTGGTGATGCCTGTGTATCGTTATCCTTTGCGACAGGATCTGTCCCCGAGGAGTACCGTGACTACCCTAACGAAGAACCGTATCCGTGCAACGAACCATCAGGCAAGCAACCAACAATTTGATCATATGGATACAATCCCATGTTCTCGCTCCTGCTCTCTTTTACTGCATTAAGACAACGCGATTCAAACTGCTGTGTGCTACGGTAGTTGAACCCATTTCCTCTGCATGACCTGTCATTGCCACAGTAACTAGATGAAACCCACTAGCATGTGTAGGAGTTGATTGAGCCCTATGTATGTGTTGTTCCTACCTTGCTATGCCTGCTATGCTTAGAGTCGTGTCAGGTCTGGTTCATCTGGGTGATGGGCTAGAGTGAAATGTTTATGTCGGTAATGAGAGTGGTGTGGTGAACACGATTTGGTAAAGGTATCGATGAGAGGCCATGTAGGAGTACATGGTGGGTTGTTTCATTGAAGCCGACCTTAAGCACTGAGATCTGTATGTGTGATTTAAGAATCAGCTACTACCATGCATTGGGCCCGAAACCAATGGACCCTCTCGACTTCTTATTCACCCTAGTTCTCCGTCCAGGAGTTGCAAGTAGTTTCTGGTGTTTGTAGCCTACTAGAGGCCGTGGACAGCGCTGACCGTAGGGGTGGGCTGTGATGCGGTAGGTATGTGGCACGGTGTACCAAATACCCGTTAGGTATCTCGGGAACCCTGTTCACATCGTTCGGGGCCGTATGGGAAACCTCGGCCGGACTCCCTGCGGATGGAACCTGAATAGGCGATAAACCTGGACTGGAGGCTTAGGTGATTAGGTAGGTCGTGGCCGACACCCACGTTGGGCTTCCGCTTGAAGGTTGCCGAGTACATGTCGTGTAAACGACGATAAGTGGTGAGAGCGTGTATGAAGAAGTACACCCCTGCAGGGATAACATGATCTATTCGAATAGCCGCGTCCGCGGTAAAGGACTACTTGGTTGCCTATACAGTTCATAGACAAGTAAATGGAAACTATTAAAAGCCTCAAGATAAGTGTGAGTGCCGAGGATGGCTCTTCCGTAGGAAGACGGTGGTGGATCCTCGGTAGTGTATTGAAGTGGTGAATAGTGGACTCGTGTGCGCAAAACTATTTCAAATGGAGTATCGTAGGATAGTCTAGCCAGGAGTCAAAGCTGGCTTGCTGCAATAACTCCACCAACCCTTCTTGATACTATGCATGTATGTAGGATCTGATGTAAGTCTTGCTGAGTACCTTTGTACTCATGTTGCTATAATCTACATTTTTACAGAAGACGCTGCAACCCCTTCTGATGGGTTCTATGTAGACGTTGACATCAACGAGTAGGCTAAAGACCCAGGTGGTGACCCTGAGCTTGTGATGGACCACATAGTATAGTTAGGCTTCCAAGCCTCCTTTATTTTAATAGTTGTCTGTACTCAGACAAGTTACTTCCGCTGTTGGCTTGTATGACTGTATGACTTGTATGTTGGGTCGTGAGACCCGTACCTTTGTGTGTATGTTATGTATGGCTCACTGAGCCTTAAATAAAGTACTTGTGTCGTAGAGTCATGTTGTGATGCTTCGTTGTATTTGCACATATCGAGCATATTGTGTGTATGATTGAAATGCTTGGTATGTGTGGGATCTGACTATCTAGTTGTTTATCTTTAGTAGCCTCTCTTACCGGGAAATGTCTCCTAGTGTTACCGCTGAGCCATGGTAGCTTGCTACTGCTCTGGAACACTTAGGCTGGCCGGCATGTGTCCTTCTTCGTTCCTGTGTCTGTCCCTTCGGGGAAATGTCACGCTTTGAGTACCGGAGTCCTGTTAGCCCGCTACAGCCCGGTTTACCGGAGTCCTACTAGCCCAGTGCTACAGCCCGGACCCACTTGCTGATGACCGACACGTTCGAAGATGGGTCATGGATGCCTGTCCCTGTAAGTCTGTGCCACTTTGGGTTTACGACTAGTCATGTCAGCCCGGGCTCTTTATCATATGGATGCTAGCGACACTATCATATACGTGAGCCAAAAGGCGCAAACGGTCCCGGGAAAAGGGTAAGACGACACCCGTGGGGATACCGTGCGTGAGGCCGCAAAGTGATATGAGGTGTTACCAGCTAGATCGATGTGACATCGAGTCGGGGTCCTGACAGTCGGATATGGATAGTGATCCACTCCCGACTGCCACCTCCCCTTGCCTTGCAGACGACGCCGAGGTATTGTCTCAAGAGGCACCGGGTCGAGGGGAGACAGTCCCGGAGGCGCCTCAAGGCGACCTCCCGGACTCCGGGAGCAGTGGGGACAAGGCCCCTGAGGGCTCCGAGTTCGGCCCTCAGCCGAACACCGCGCCGGAACCTCCAGTGCTTCTGGACTCGAGAAGGCGGCCTCCTTCCAAGAGGGGCAAGACGCATGTGCCAGTGACCTCTGTCCATCCAGAGGCGCTGGACAATCTGCTGGGAGCGCTTCGCAGCGCTTCCATCGTCGAGGAGCACTGTACTATTATGAGTATAGTGGTCCAGAAGGTTCACTCCGCCAAGAGCCGATTGACTGAAGCCTGTGCCAGCCTTCTAACAGGCTTTGAGGTAAGTGTTTAAAATATAGGAAAAATATTACCGCATAGACAGTAGCCCCTGATGCTCTGTTCGGTGTTCGTAAAGAAAATCCGAACAGAGGATCAAATAATATCACAGGAGTCTAATATAAGTATGTCAATATGCGTATGCAGGCTTCACTGCTGGCCTCAGCCGCACTGGCTGCGGAGGCCGCCACACTGAAGCAGGACCTCGAGGGGTCCAAGAAAGAGCTCGGCCTTGCCAAGAGGCAGCTCGAGGAGAACAAGGGTAAGTAATACCCTGTCTATAGATATGTATATATAAAAGAAGACGCGATTGCAAAATGACAGGATCATCGTATATTTTCCAAGGGCCACGACCGAGGTGGCGACCCTGAAGCCAGTGCTATCCAAGGCCGAAGACAAAGCGGCCAAGGAGCGCACCGAGCGGGAAAGGCAAGAGGCTCGGGTGGGCGAGGTGCAGCAAGAGCTCCAGGCTCTCGTGACGAAGCACGAGGCATTGGAGCTTGACTCGAAGACGCGAGAGTCTAAGCTTGCCGCAGCCCTTGAGAACGCAAAGCGTGCCAAGGCCGAAGCCCAAAAGGCCCTCCAAGAGATTGACGCGATGAAGAAAATAGCTGTGGGCAAGGCATTCTATATGCAAAGCAAGCATGTAAAAGTAAATTACCTATTACTTACCCGAATCCGGAGCTCTCCAGGAGCATTCGTAGATTTGCCCCGCAGGGTGTCGGATGCCGCACAATTTTACCAGGCCGAGGAGCAAAGCTCAAGGGAGAAGCTGTTCTGGTCTCAGTATACTGGGACCGAACACCTGGTGCCTATGAGCGACTAGCTGAAGCAGCTGGTCGAGCTACACAAGGCGGCCGAACAAGCCATGAAGGGCTTTATAGTCCGGTTGTGGCCTGGCGACGCCCTTCCAAACAGCTACTTCGGCCAAGTGAGGCGGCTGGTGGATTCCTGCCCACGGCTAGAAGTCGTCAAGCGGTCCGTCTGCATCGAAGGTGCACGCCGGGCTTTCGCCCGTGTGAAGGTGCAATGGGCCAAGCTAGATGTAGTGAAGCTGATCAAGGAAGGACCGCCGCAGGGCAAGGAGCATCGCACCCCCGAAATTTATTATGAGGGTGTCCTAAAGGGTGCCCGTCTTGTAGCGGACGAATGTTCAAAGGATGTAATATTTGAGTAAACTTGCTCATATGGTCCTGTATGATGAAAACTTGTTTCATATGCGCTATGCAACGCTTGTTTGAATTTAAAATATTACCTTCTGTTTGGCTGTTTATCCAATCTGAGAGATGGCTAGTCCTCAGATTCTGCCCCCATGCCGCGAGTGCTGGGGTGTTCGGGATAAACCTGAGCACTCTTGTTCCCATTTTTGGGTCCTTCGAGGGAGGTGCTTAGCACAGCGAACAAGGCAACTGGACTAATAATGCTTTATCACTCTCACTTAGCCATAGAATTCTATAATTTTAAATTTCGTCGAAGCCCCTGGTATTCGGAAGGCCGAATTCGGGGCGCGATACACGCCTTTAAGCCTGGCAGGACCGGCTCCTCGCTCTAAGCGGCATAAGTCTTTAGGGACTCGAAACCTCGCCGAACAGCGACCAGTCTCTCGCCTTATCATGACAATCAGTTTTAGCTTTCTCTACTGAGGTGCTTAGCCCAGCAGAATCGGGGCACAATCGCAGTAGTTGTCCTAGTGCTACCTTAGCCGATAGAGTGGAACGTAAGGTACCAAAACATAGGAGTCGGGAAAACCCAACATTTGACCAAAGACATGATTCGGAGCTGATGCATATAATGCTATAAGTTCGGGCTGCCACACTTGTGAAAGTGTTCAGACTTCTCACACCATAATGTGGGGTACTTAAGCCCCTGGTGTATTGGCCACACCAAAGTGTATGGTTGCAAGGCGTCATTAATGAACACATATATATAAAACAAGAATGCAATAATAGTCGTAATGTTATGCATTGTTTATTCAAAAAGGTGCGTTAATGCAGAATGATACAGGCAGTGCGATAAGCAAAAATTAGGACTATGTCCCTTCCAAGGGCAAGCTGAGGAATAGTATCAAAGCAAATATTTCACTCGTTATCGTAATCCACCTGGGAGTGCCATGGTGTGATGTAGCTTTCTGCCTCCTTGGTTGCTGCATCATGTGTTCGGCAATCATGCTGCCGGACAGGGTTTCCAGAGATTGAAGTCCTGAAAGAGAAAAATAACAAAGCGGGAAGCCCCTAGTGCGGTTTAAGCCGCGTATTGGGGTGTGCCGTAGTTGTGCCCCCCTCCCCGCTTGTGCCCATGGTATTTTTCATGCGTAATTATGTACGCGTGGCACGAATTTCGCTGTTTGGCTGGGACTGGGGTGGGGGCCGCATTGCTACGCGAGCTCAGGTCGTGCCAGGCGGTCTAGTTGCCGATTACTCCGAGCGCGCTTGAAGGTGTCCGGGTCTTGAAATGCCGAACTGGTGGATTGCCTTGAGAGGCTGCTTTGCACTTCTGCTGCGAGGGCCACAGTGTGCTCCTCCGTGCGGAGAGAGCGCTCTGTGTTTCCATTAACTGTGATGACCCCCCGAGGACCTGGCATCTTGAGCTTGAGGTATGCATAATGCGGTACCGCATTGAATCTCGCAAGTGCGGTTCACCCAAGCAGTGCATGATAGCCACTGCGGAACGGGACTATATCGAAGATTAATTCTTCGCTTCGGAAGTTATCCGGGGATCCGAAGACCACTTCCAGTGTAATTGAGCCTGTTCAATGGGCCTCTACACCTGGAATGACGCCTTTAAAGGTTGTTTTTGTGGGTTTGATCCTTGAGGGGTCTATACCCATTTTGCGCACTGTGTCTTGATAAAGCAGGTTCAGGCTGCTGCCGCCATCCATAAGGACTCAAGTGAGGTGAAATCCGTCGACGATTGGGTCTAGGACCAGTGCGGCGAATCAGCCATGACGGATACTAGTGGGATGGTCCCTGCGATCGAAGGTGATCGTACAGGAGAACCATGGGTTGAACTTTGGGGCGACTGGCTCCAACACATATACGTCCTTGAGCGCACGCTTCCGCTCCCTCTTGGGGATGCGGGTTGCGTATATCATGTTCACCATCCGCACTTGTGGGGGGGACCTCTTCTGTCCTCCGGTGTTCGGCTGCCGTGGCTCTTCCTCGTCATCGCTATGTGGCCCCTTGTCTTTGTTTTCGGCAATTAACTTGCCGGCCTGCTTGAATACCCAACAATCCCTATTGGTGTGGTTGGGTGGCTTGTCGGGCTGCCGTGTATTTGACACGAGCGATCGAGTATGCGGTCCAAACTGGATGGGCCCGGAGTGCTTCTTTTAAATGGCTTTTTCCGCTGACCGGGTTTAGAGCCTTCGAATCCGGCATTGACTGCCATATCCTCGGTATTGTAGCTGTTAATGCGGCGCTTATGTTTATTTCGACGTGACCTGCCATTGCCGTCCTTGGTATCCGAAGTACCATGGTTGTTTGATATATTATTATCGCGAGCCAACCAGCTATCTTATCCTGCACAAAAGCAGGTCATGAGTGTCGTGAGGGCTGCCATAGATTTCGGCTTTTCCTGACCAAGGTGCCGGCTAGCCACTCGTCGCGAATGTTGTGTTTGAAAGCTGCTAGAGCCTCTGCGTCTGGACAGTCGATGATTTGATTTTTCTTTGTTAGGAACCGAGTCCAGAATTGCCTGGCCGATTCTTCTGGCTGCTGAATTATGTGCCTCAAGTCATCGGCATCTGGTGGTCGCACATAAGTGCCCTGAAAGTTGTCGAGGAATGCGGCCTCCAGATCTTCCCAATAGCTAATGGACTCTATTGGCAAGCTGTTAAGCCAATGCCGCGCTGGTCCTTTGAGCTTTAGTGGGAGGTATTTGATGGCGTGTAAGTCATCACCGCGGGCCATGTGGATGTGGAGGAGGAAACCCTCAATCCATACCGCAGGATCTGTTGTGCCGTCGTATGACTCAATATTTACGAGTTTGAAACCCTCTGGGACTTGATGATCCATTACTTCGTCTGTGAAGCATAGGGGTGTGCGGCGCCTCTGTAATGGGCTATGTCGCGACGCAGCTCGAATGAGTCGTGTCCGCTGTTGTCGGCCTGGCCGGACTTACTTTTACTGTATCCGGCGTGACATTTATCGCCTTCCATAGCGGCGCGCCCTCGTGATCCGTAGATCGATCTTGCGTGTTTTGCTTTGTCCTCCAATACGTCTCGCAGGTCTGGCGTATTTCCCCGTGCCTTTTTATTTGAATGATGTCGGGGTGCAGGCTGAGTTTTTGGCTGGGTAGCAACCTGCATTTTGGGTAACTCTTGGAGGGGCGTTCGAGTTTATATTCCTCGGCCGCGAGGACTTCAGTCCATCTGTCAGCTAGCAGATCTTGATCAGCTTGAAGCTGCTGCTTCTTCTTAAGGCTATTTTTCATGGCTATAAGCTGGCGCTTGAAGGTCTCTTGTTCGACGGGATCCTCTCGCACGACGAATTCATCATTGTCGAGGCTTGTATCGTCTTCGAAGGGAGGCATGTAATTATCATCCTCCGCCTCTCTGTCTGCCGCTCTCTCAGGAGGGCTGGCTTCTCCATCCTCCTGCTCTAAATTTTGCTGGAGGGGATTGTTGTTGTCTTCGGTACTGTCCAGAGTGGTATTATCTCCGGTGCCGATATCACCGCTTTTGCCTTGGCGGGACTTAGAGCGGCGCCGCTGACGTCAGTGCTTGGGTTTCTTCTTGGAGGGGTCATCCTCCGCTGTCCCATCGCCATTGCCTTCTTTGGGTGTGTCCACCATGTATATGTCATATGATGAGGTGGTTGTCCAGTGCCCTGTGGGCAGTGGTTCCTCTTTGTCTCCCGCATCGCCGTCCATATCGTCGATGTCTTCGGAGTCGAAGTCGAGCATATCGGTTAAGTCATTGAGAGTGGCTACTAAGTGGGTGGTTGGTGGGCCGCGAATTTCTTTGTCATCCGCATCCCAATCCTGCCGGAAATAGTTCGGCCAGGATCCTCCTGCCAAGGAGAGAGACTTTAATGAGCCCAATATGTCGCCAAAGGGCGAGTGCTGAAAAATATCCGCGGAGGTAAATTCCATGATCAGTGCCCAATCGGATTCGCTAGGAACGGGCGCAGGCAGTTCAGAGTCCATGGCCGGAGAAGGATCCGGCAGTTTGACAACACGGCTCTCATGCAGGGTAAGGTCGATGTTCGGCTTGATCGCCGATGAGGATAAGGCTTCCGTGGCGGGGTCCATCCACCCGTCCATGGACGGTGCAACTAGCTCCGAATTGAGGGTCGGAGCGGTTGCCGGTGCGATCTCCTGAACACTGTCTGATGGTAAAGCTAAATCGTACTCATCGTGACCGCGTGACGCACATGGAAGAGGCTCGAATCCGTCAAAGATCAAGTCTCCGCGGATATCGGCCGTGTAGTTTAAGCTTCCAAACCTGACCTGGTGGCCAGGGGCATAACTTTCGATCTGCTCTAGATGGCCAAGCGAGTTGGCTTGCAGTACAAAGCCGCCGAACACAAAGATCTGTCCGGGAAGAAAAGTCTCACCCTGGACTACATCACTATCGATGATAGCAGGAGCCATCAAGCCTAACGTTAACGACACAGAGGAACTCTCAATGAAAGCACCAATGTCGGTGTCAAAACCGGCAGATCTCGGGTAGGGGTTCCCGAACTGTGCATCTAAGGCGGATGGTAATAGGAGGCAGGGAACATGATGTTTTACCCAAGTTTGGGCCCTCTTGATGGAGGTAAAAGCCCTACGTCCTGCATGATTAATATTGATGATATGGGTACTACAAGAGTAGATCTACCACGAGATCAGAGCGGCCAAACCCTAGAAGCTAGCCTATGGTATGATTGTATGTTATTGTGTCCTACGGACTAAAACCCTCTGGTTTATATAGACACTGGAGGGGGCTAGGGTTACACAAGGTCGGTTACAAAGGAGGAGATATACATATCCGTATTTGCTAGCTTGCCTTCCACGCCAAGTAGAGTCCCATCCGGACATGAGACGAAGTCTTCAATCTTGTATCTTCATAGTCCCACAGTCTGGCTGTCCGGAGAACCCCTAATCCAGGACTCCCTCACCTCCCCTCGGGAGAGTCGCGCAAGGGGGCTAGGCAAGGGGGCTGCGCTCGGGTCACGCCCAAGCGTACGCCAGGTCCCTTAGACCTGGTCATCTCGTGCTCTCCCAAGAGGAGCTAAGGTACGAAGGTTGTTTGAACATCAAGGGGGACTCCTGATCATCGCGACTCGGGAGCCTAACTGACAACGTAGCCCTCACTCCTTGGTCCGTCCTAGTGATCCGGTCGGTCCAACGGCGGCTGAGGTATGCATGGGGTCGGGCCCTGTCGACGTAGAACACTAGGCCTACCCTTGCATCTCCTTTACACAAGTTGTTTGCGTGTCAAGGGGGACTCCTGAGAATCGCAACTCAGGAGCCTAACTGACCACGTAGCCACTCACTCCTTGGTTCGTCCTGGTGATCCGGTCATCCCAATGGCGGCTGAGGTATGCGCGAGGTCGGGCTCTGCCGATGTAGAACGAAAAGCAAATGGTAAGGAAATCGCAAAATCTCAAAGCAAATATTACAAGACATATTGTTATCCGATTATCAAACACAAGTTTAAACGCCTCCACGAGGCACGGTACATGCTGCAGGTGCTTAACCAGGAAAGGAGCCGCAAGCAAGTCATCCCTGGACACCGCTGACGCCCACGAGGAGCACCCCCTCCTGGGTGGCGTCACCTTCACCTGTACCGCCGGTCGGAGGCGCGGGGGTGAAGGCGCGTAACCTCTACATCAGGGCCTCCACCTGACCCTTCATGGCTGCGGTGATAGCTGTGTGGCGTTCGTCGTCCACAGGCTCCAGCAGCTCGTCAAGGTGGGCGGCAGGGTCACTAATATGGAGGTGGCTTAAGAAGCGCGTCAGCGCGGCTGAAGAAAGGACGCGAGCATCTTCCTCTGCCATGGGGCCGATGCCGCTCACAACTTCCTCAAGCGCCTCGACCAAGTAGGGAAGCAACTGAGTGGGGCCGTCCTAAGCGGTGGCCAGCGGCTTCTCTAAGCCCTACTCATAGAGTGTCTTCAGAGCCTCGCGAGACCTCTTCTCGAGGAGTGCGAAGGTTGGGCGGTCCCCGGCCAGAACCTTTGCCTTGGTGTCAACTTCGGCTTTCTCTACCTGCACCTTTCGCTCCAACTCCTCCAGTCGGCCGCGCTCAGCGGCCTGCGCCTGCGCCAGCTGCTGCAGCTCGGCATCGCGACCCTTGATGGCGTCCTCCCGGGCCATCACCCTCTCTTCCTCTGCCTTACGGCCACGAGCATATTTGGCACGCTCTTCACGCAGGATCTTCACCTCGGCCTCCAGCACCTGGCAGCGACCTTGGGCGGCCTCGACGTCCTTCAGCGCCGCCTCGTGGGCAGCTGTTGTCTGAGCGGCAGCTCGCTTCTCCCCCTCGGAGGTCGCCGCGACCTGGCTCAGCGCCGCCTGAATGGACGCGTCAGAATAAAGCGAGCCAGATACCAGCTCCAGGCGCCCAGCTGCCAGGAGGGGTTCGGCGCCCAGAAGATCTTCTCGTAGCCGGGCCATCTTAGAAAGGGCCCGCTCCATGACGCCAGGAGAAGTGGAGGAACCTGGGGTCAGCAGCACCAAAGAAGAAGGAGGAAGAGGCGTCGTCGTCACCATGGCCTGGGAGGCAGGAGGCTCCTGAGCCCCTGGGACCCCAGCACCTGAGCCGGACGTTGGCACCTCTGGTACTAGCGGGGCCTCAGGGGCTGACTTCTCCCGAGGATGCTCCACCCAGGCTCGCGAGAATGATTGGGCTGGAGAAGCACGAGCGCCGTCTCCACCTTCACTCATGGAGAGGGGTGCGGCCACAGGAGGCGACCTGGGCTCAAGCGGTGCCACCTCGCCCTCCCTTCTCCTCTTTGCCGCAGGCCTAGTTGCACAAAGAAGAAGAAGAGTCAGAAGCAAGCATCAGAAGCAAGAGCAAGGCGGGACGAGAACGCTTACTGATCCATTGCAGCATAGTCCCTCCATTTCGGGAGCTTGAAGCCGGAGAGCTTCGCGACCCAAGGCGCGGGCGCGCCAGCTCCAGGAGCAGAAGCAGGGGCAGCAGCTAGGCCGGAGGCAGCTCCAGGAAACAGTGAGGCAGGAGCGTCGTCCCGGGAAAGCAGCACTGACCTTCTCTTCGTCGGAACCACGGGCGGCTCCCCCTTCTCCGGGAGGAAATCGTCCTTGCCGTCATAGTCAGACAGGAATAGGAGGATGTCAGCCTTGCGCAAGGGGGAGGTCTCCCCATATCCTCGGGGGCTGCCCCTAGGTCGCGCTCCTTGTCCTTGTCCTCCTCCTCTCCACCCCAGTAGGACTCACCAGAAGATACGTCCACCTTTGTCGTAGCCACAGGAACCTCAGAAGGTGCTGGCAGCACCAGGCCGCGCCCGTCAAAAGTGGGCATGGTGGCCACGACCTGCGTCCCGCCCTTCCAGAGGAACAAGGGAGTGTGGGGATTCAGCAGATACTCTTGGTCGTCTCCGACCAGGAGATGGAGGGATGCGGCCAGCTCCTCGTCGCACAAGGCCTTCTGGCTCAAGCGGAGCTTGTCTTCCCCATCCACAAGCATCCACAAGGGGTGCATGCGCGCCTGGAGAGGAGCCGCCCACTGTGCCAAGAATTCCTTCAGGAGCATGGCCCCCGTCCGTTTTGCCGCCTTCGCGCTGCCCGGCCTTAGGTCGGCGTTCATCTTCTCGAGAACCAGCTTAGCCCGCTCGTCGGTAACCTTCATGCAGGACCACCCCTCATCAAGCCGGGGCATCCCTGTCGGCAGCTTCAGCCGTGGGTGGAAGCACTTGGCATCCATCATAACCCACTTCCTCCTGAAGCCATCGGCCTTCTTCCCGGTCTTCGAAATCGCGTTGGCCTTGCCAGCTGCGATGAAGTTGGCGCACCCCGTGGTGTGGCCTTCGTTGATCCGGAGGTAGAAGGAGTGGCGCAGCAATGCCACGGACGGTATCACCCCGACTTATGCCTCGCAGTAGAAGGTAAAGATGGACAAGAGAAGAATGGAGTTGGGATGGAGATGAAGAGCCTCTAACCCGTAGTGTTGGAGGACCGCGTATAAGAAGTAGGAGAAGGGGGGAACGAGGCCCGCGGTGATGCTGCCCATGAAGAAGGGGTACCAAAAGTTCTTCGGGGCTTCGGGCATGGCGGAGCCTGCTCGTAGCATGGTCTCCCCCTTCTCGTTGTTCTCCCCCGCCGTCAGCAGCTGCGTGATGGCAAGGTTCTTCGCCGAGACATTGGGCGCCTCCAGGCCCGGCTCATACCAAGAGGGCGGCGAGTCAACCTTGGTCATTCGGGGTGCCATTAGATGGAAGCTTGGAACTGGATCAGAGCAGATCTAGAGGTTTCAGAAGCAAGGGCGAGAAAGGGGATCTAGAGCAAGGCGGAGGAAAGCAATGAAGACGGGCGTAGCCCGTGCCAGTCTTTTGTCAAGTCGGGCAGTTGCCGAGGCTGCATGGGGAAGCAGAGACGCCCACGTCCAATCAGTCACCACGCATCGACCAAGGCCACAGGCTGTTGGGGCCCGCGGTGCTCCGCACTTGCCTTGGCTTCGCCTCGAAGCCAAGCCCGAGCGTGCCTTGGGCCCGGGAGTTACTATCGGCGTTCTAGGAACGGGGGTCCCTAGACTTGCCTGCCTGCGGCCCGCGGCGTGGCTCCTCCAGCGACCCTCTACCACCCATCTTCACCAGCAAATACCCAAGACCCTCGCGAGGCGGACGACGCAAGACCTCCTCATGGGCGGCCTCACCATGCTGGCTCGCGAGAAGCGAAGAGATCAAGGCAAGGCGAACCTCGTGACGTTCGAATGATGTAAGCCACAACGATCAAGGCCGGGAGGGCGCCAGGAGGGCGCCAGCAAGCGCAGTCCTTGCTTCCTCTTTGGTGCTAAGGAGGCAAGCGCAGGCGAGGAGTTCCAAGGCATCAGCCAAAGGTTTCCATATCGGTGCAACAAGACCGAGACCAGCAGGACGGTAGGACGGAGGTCACCACAGAGCCCAAGACGGCATCACTGAGGGAGTCCTGGATTAGGGGGTCCTCGGACAGCCGGACTATATCCCTTGGCCGGACTGTTGGACTATGAAGATACCAGATTGAAGACCTCGTCCCGTGTCCGGGTGGGACTCTCCTTTGCGTGGAAGGCAAGCTTGGCAATTTTGATATGTACATCTCCTCCCTTGTAACCGACTCTGTGTAACCCTAGCCCCCTCCGATGTCTATATAAACCGGAGGGTTTAGTCCATAGGACAACAACAATCATACCATAGGCTAGCTTCTAGGGTTTAGCCTCTCCGATCTCGTGGTAGATCAACTCTTGTAATACTCATATCATCAAGATCAATCAAGCAGGAAGTAGGGTATTACCTCCATCAAGATGCCCGAACCTGGGTACACATTGTGTCCCCCGCCTCCTTTTACCATCCGCCTTAGACGCATAGTTCGGGACCCCCTACCTGAGATCCTACGGTTTTGACACCGACGTTGGTGATTTCATTGAGAGTTCCACTGTGTCATCACCATATGGCTGGATGGCTCCTTCGATCATCGGCAACGATGCGATCCAGGGTGAGGTTTTTCTACTCGGACAGATCGTCGTATCCAGCGGCTTCGCACTGCGGGCCAACTCGCTTGGCCATCTGGAGCAGATCGAGAGCTATGCCCCTGGCCATCAGGTCAAGTTTGGAAGTTTGAACTATACTGCTGACATCCGCAGAGACTTGATCTTCGACGGATTCGAGCCCGCGTCAGTTGCACCGCACAGTCATGCCCGACATGACTTAGCTCTACCGCCGGATAGTGTTCGGGAGATCACACATGTGGCGACTCCGGCCCTTGATCCGGAGCAGACCGCGCTGTCCGAGGACGGGTGCATGGACCCCGCCCCGGAGGCCGCACACTCAGTGGCAATACGGCCGAATATTGACTTCACCTCCTACGAGACATGTGTTGCCGGACCTTTGGATTCGTCCCCAGCCACGGTCTCCTAACCGTCTGCGTCCGTACCCATCAAATCTGATTGGGCGCCGATCACGGAATTCTCCTCCGTGGATATCTTTCAGCACTCGCCCTTAGGTGATGTGCTAAATTCATTAAAGTCTCTCTCCTTGTTAGGAGGCCCTTGGCCGAACTGTGTTCGGCTCGAGTGGGAAGCAGACGATGAAGAAATTCGTTCCCCACCCACCACCCACTTAATAGCCACTGTCGACAACTTAACCGACATGCTTGATTTCGGCTCCGAAGACATCGACGGTATGGACGACGATGCGGGAGACAAACAGGAACCACCGCCCGCAGTGCGCTGGACTGCCACTTCATCACATGATATATACATGGTGGATACACCCAAAGAAAATGATGACTAGGAACGGGAGGAAGCAGCGAAGGAAAATTCCCTCAAGAAGCAACCAAAGCGACGGCGTAAGCGCCGCTCCAAATCCCGCCCCGGCAAAAATAGCGATAACAGTGCAAGAAAGAGTAACACCCCGGTCGACCAAAAAGGAGACAACGACCACATGAACCCAACGGTGGAGCAGGGTGAACCAGTGGACGGCGAACATAGTACGGAGCCGCTGTCCGGTCACGACGACCCCAAGGGTAAAACTCATCAACCTGTCTCTGGAGACATGAATAGTCCGGACGATGATACACGCATCATCCCTGAAAAGCACTTGGAACAAGAGGACCTTCATAAAAGGCTCATTGAAGCCGCGCAGAGCCTGAAGAAGCATAATCAAAGGCTTAAGACCGCGCAGAATACGCTCAACAGCAGATGGAGTAAAGTGCTTGACATGGAAGAAAAGTACGACGTTAATCGCCACACAAAAAGCTATCCAAAGCGCAAGCTGTTGCCTGAATTTGACGACGAGGCCTTAGAGCCCACTCAGCCGGAAAATAAAATGGCCTATCAACTGGACCGGCCACCCCATGGTCGCGACAGGGTGGCTAACGATGACGTACACAAGTCAGCACACGACCTATGTGAGGACCTACACAAAAAAGCGGGTTTGACCAGATCCATTTACGGACCTAGGAAGCGTGTTCCGGTACAGAATCATCACCGCCCAAGCGACTATACTGACAGAATAATAGTTCGGAATCAAAACCGAACACTACAACCGTCAGACACACCCAAATACAGGGGTGCCACGCACCCCCTATGCTTCACCGACGAGGTACTAGATCATGAATTCCCAGAAGGATTCAAACCCGTGAACATAGAGTCATATGATGGAACAACAGACCCTAGGGTCTGGATTGAGGACTTTATCCTTCACATCCACATGGCTCGTGGAGATGATCTCCACGCCATCAAATACTTGCCCTTAAAGTTGAAAGGACCAGCTAGGCACTGGTTGAAAAGCCTCCCTGAAAACTCAATTGGAAGTTGGGAAGAGCTCGAGGACACTTTCAAGGCTAATTTTCAAGGGACCTATGTCCGACCTCCGGATGCAGACCATTTAAGTCACATAATCCAACAACCCGGAGATTAAACCCGAAAGCTTTGGAACAGATTCCTCACTAAGAAGAATCAAATTGTCGATTGCCCGGACGCTGAAGCCTTAGCAGCTTTCAAACATAGTGTCCGGGATGAATGGCTTGCCAGACACCTCGGCCAGGAAAAACCAAGGACAATGGCAGCGCTAACAAGCCTTATGACCCGCTTTTGCGCGGGCGAGGATAGTTGGCTGGCCCGCAGCGGCACCAGCGACCCAAGCACATCCGAAGTCAGGAATGGCAATGGAAAACCACGACGAAATAAATGCAAGCGTCAAAGCAACAAAGACAGCCCAGACAACACGACGGTAAACGCCGGATTCAGGGGCTCTCGACCCGGTCAACGGAAAAATCCATTCAAAGGCAACAGAGATGGACCGTCCAGCCTAAACAAGATTCTCGACAGATTATGTCGGATTCATGGCACCTCCGATAAACCAGCAAATCACACCAACAGAGAATGCTAGGTCTTTAAGCAGGTCGGCAAGCTAAATGTCGAACACAAGGGGAGGGAGACACCAAGTGAAGACGAGGATGAGCCTCACCAACAAAACACTGGGGGAAAGAAAAAATTCCCACCAGAAGTCAAAACAGTGAACATGATTCACGTAACGAAGAGGAGGAGCACACGCGCACTCTGAGACGTATACACCTTAGAGACCGTTACCCCCAAGTTCAACCCTTGGTCGGCCTGCCCAATCAATTTTGATTGCAGGGATCACCCGACTAGTATCCGGCATGGAGGATCGGCTGTCTTGGTACTAGACCCAATAATTGACAGATACCATCTCACCCGAGTCCTTATGGACGGCGGCAGTAGTCTTAATCTGATATATCAAGACACAGTCCGCAAAATGGGGATAGACCCAACAAGAATCATCCAAAGCAATACTATACCTTTAAAGGAGTAGTACCAGGCCCAGAGGCCCGCTACACGGGCTCTATAGTACTAGAGGTTGTATTCGGTTCTCCCGACAACTTCCGAAGCGATGAATTAACCTTCGACATCGCTCCATTCCGAAGCGGCTATCAAGCACTACTCGGAAGAACAGCCTTCACTCGTTTTAATGCAATACCACATTACGCTTATCTTAAGCTTAAGATGCCCGGTCCACGTGGCATCATCATATTTAGCGGAAACTCAGAGCGTTCCTTACATGTGGAGGAAAGTATGGTGGCTTTCGCAGCCGAACACTGAACGACCCCTCCAACAAGAATAAATGATCGGTCATCAACACCGCGGACACGGCTAGACGAGTCCGGCGCACCCCTCGCTGTAATAGTTCAGATAAACCTGAGATTGGGTTGATGGATATACCCCCATAGGTGGCGCTAGGGGCTTCCCGCATGTAACAAGGACTATAGTTCGGTTTGACCTTACTTAGATTGAATTTCCATGGTCTATTAAGCATAACCAATTTTCTGCACGTAGACTTTCACCTGGGTTTTTTCCCTCCTACAGATGACAATCATGCTACACCCTTCCAGGACACGGCATAATGGAGACACAGGCGCAGATGTGCAACAGGGCCCCGCTCAAAGGTTTCTTTCTAGATTAAGACCCTGTGTAAACCTTTCTCACTATCTCTTGTTGCTTCACGCCCTCCGGATACTTAGCACAACCGAGAGGGATGCTAACGTTATTGGCATTTTCGCCACGTCAGACAGATGCACGTACCTGGAAATTTAGGGTTCATTATCAAGGGCTTGCTCAGCCCGGTATATGTTGTAAAGTCTGAATACCTTAGGGAGTGTTCGGCGTCGCGAGTTTGGCCTTATATGCATCAGCTCTGAATCATGTCTTTGGTCAAATGTTGGGTTTGCATGGCTCCCGTGTTTTGCTACCTTACGTTATGCTCTATTGGCTAAGGTGGCACCAGGAGAACTACTGTGATTGTGCCCTGGTTCATCTAGATGAGCACCTCAGTAGAGAAAAGCCGAAAACTGACTGTCATGATAAAGCGTGAGACTGGTCAACCACTCGAGGACTCAGCGGAATCTTCATGATTCCTCCACATTAACGAAGGACCGGTTTCCCGTTCATGTATGTACGCACACCGTATTCGGATAAGCGCGGAAGTACCAGGGGCTATATAGTAGCCCCACTGTCAAACTCCTATGGCTAAGTGAAAGTGTTAAAGCAATATAGTCTGGTTGCCTTGTTCGCCGTGCTATCACCTCCTTAATGGACCAAGACGTTGGATCAAGTGTGAATACGCGCTTTTCCGAACACCCCCGCATTATATGCGTGGGGGCTGAAGCCAGCGACTGCAAACTTTCAGGTTATATACATACATAAAATGGCCGCACAGGACGCATCATAATACTTTTAGGCAAAAGTATAAACATAGCCTTTATAATCCAAATAGCATTCTTTTTACAATTGGGATACATGTCACTCGAACATAATATTATTCGAGCACTGAGCCTCTATTAAATGAGTGCCTTCTAGGACTTCTCCAAAATAGTGCTCGGTCGAGACTTGGAGTACGCAGTTTGCAATAGTGGTGGCATCCATCTCTTCCCAGTATGTCTTAACATGGGCTAGAGCCATCGGCGCACCCTCTATGCGCGCCGACCTCTTTATAGCGTCGATATGAGGCACAACACCAAGGAATCGTTGCAGTAAACTAAAATAACTATTCGGCCTTGGTCCTTCCAGCCAAAGATGATCCACGACAGACCTCATGGCAAGCCCGGACAACCTATGGAGCTCAGCCCACTTGGCCATTTGCTCATCTAACAGCAGCGGACACGTCGGAGCACTGAACTGCGACTAGAACAACTTTTCTGGTTCGTGATCTTTTTGATCTCTAAAAAACGCAGTCGCATCAGCAGCACTCATTGCCAAGTCCGAATACGCGTCTGCGACACTCCATAATTGACCCAAAGGGGCATATTTCGGATCTCCGAACTTCGTCCAAAATAAAAAGGGCTTCCCAGCCGTGATATCTCCGTCTCGACGGAGCTCCTCCTTCGCCGCTCTGATTTCAGAACGGGTTTCCTTGGCTGTTTCCATGACTTTCTTTAGGTCAGCCGCTCTCGCTTGGCTTTCCTTTTTAAGAAGCTCATATCGGTCGGCGGCATCTTTCAGCTCATCAGCCATCTTGGCTATTTTATCTTCGCTTTTGCGATGAGCATCCTGTTCGGCTCTTAAGTCTTCTGCCGCCTTTAGGGCGGCCGCATCACTCCTCCTAGCTTATTGCTTAGCTCGGGCAAGTTCCGCCCGAAGGGTATCCACGGCGGCAACTCCATCTGCTGTCACAACATATTATAGATACTAGCATCATGCTCCTCTTAATATTTGTTGACCACCTGAAAATACATACCATGTGCCTCGTCAAGCCGCTTGTTCACAAGCGCAATGTCGGCATCTGCCGCATCAAGTTGAGGGCTCAAACCGGCAAATTCAGTAGTCTGACCAGCCACCGGACCGTCTGCCGTCTGCACATGAAAGCAGCGCGATTATTTACCTGGGACTATGATCCTCTGTTTCCTGCCCCTGGACAGCAACCAGAGTCTCAGGGGCTACTATCCGTATAGAGCACACCTAGCATGTGCGGTACCATCAAAAAGAATTTATTTATTACTTTGCGTACCTCAAAGCCTCTTAGAAGGCTCGTAAAAGCTTCATGCAACCCACTTGTGGCGGATGAGATACTCTCAACCACCGTACTCCTCTGAAATAGCTGCTTTCTCCAAAAGGCTCATCAGTGCGTCTGGTTGCCCACAGGACAGTCCCGGACACTTTTTGTTGCTCTCCATAGGAGACAAATATTCCGGATTGTAGGTGGCTGGAGGGTTACCTTCTGGCCTTGGCAGATCAGGAGAAACGCTCTGTGATGACACCTCAGGGTCGTCCATCCCAGGAGGCGGGGAGGCAGGGGGAGGCATTTCGCTCTCCATCATCTCCGGAAGAAGATCCCCCGAAGACGAACTCTACTGAGAAGGGCTACGAGCCGGACTGCAAGATATATGTCTCGGTTATTGTCCTCGGAGATAAAGCAGGATATATTTACCAAAAGTACTATTGATTCACTTATAGCTCGATGGAGGGCTGGCTCCCTTGCGGGCACTGTGCAGTAAGGACGCCCTCCGAGGCAGTGCCTCCTGACGAAGATTTCTTCCCTCGTTTGGAACCTTTCGTTTCCAAGTCGTCAGAGACAATCCTTTTCCTTCCATGGGGGGAGGGGATTCTAGATTCTTCTCCCCGATCATCCTCCTTCGTGGAGACACTAATTCCCCCGGGTTGGACGAGTAATCTGTGAGGACCGCTTTCGGCTTCTTTATCCCTCCCTTTATCTTCCCCTGATGGCACTTGATAAAGTGCGTGCTAGAGCATCCTAGCTAGTACAGGATCTGGTGAGCCTTCGGGAAGGGGGACCGAACACTTGATCATCTTTGCCTTTCTTATCCAGTCCTGGCCAAGATCAATTCTTTCCGAATTATGTTATGAAAAATGAAAAGACAGTGTGTTCGGTCATGGAAATACTTACCTGGGTATCTGGACGATTACAGTTGAGACCCCAATCCTCGGGGGTGTTCGGACACTTTATTCGTGATCCGAAGAACAATCCATACATCTCTTCGAGCGTTGCGCCGAAGAACTGCTGAATAATTCGCGGTCCTTCCGGGTTGAACTCCCACATACGGAGAGATCGACGTTGGCATGGCAGGACCCGATGAACTAGCATAACTTGCATTACTTTGATGAGACCAACATCCCTCTTTAGGAGATCTCGGATGCGACTTTGCAATGTCGGCACGTCATTAACCGGCCCCCAGTCTACCCCCTTGTTGACCCATGAATCCAGTTGTGGTGGGGGGGCCGAAAGGAAGGAAGGGCAGCCACCCACTTACTACTTTGGGGAGCTATGATGTAAAACCACTCCCGCTGCCATAAGTTGGATATCTCCAGGAAGGAACCCTTTGGCCATGGGGCATCGATGCCTTTGCTTATTGTGGCACCTCCGCATTCTGCGTGTCGCCCATCGATGATCTTCGGCTTCACTTGAAGGTCTTGAGCCATAAGCCGAATTGTGGGGTGATGCAGAGGAAGGCCTAACATATGACGATAAACAACAAGATGTGAAGAATGGAATCCGGAGCTAGATCGTGGAATTCGAGCCCATAATAGAACATGAGCCCTCTGACGAAGGGATCAAGACTAATGCCTAGCTCTCAGAGGAAGTGGGAAACAAATATGACACTCTCGTAGGGTTCGGGAGTGGGGATGACCTGCCCTCAGGAAGGCAGCATGTGCAAGATTTCGGCGGTCAGATACCTAGCCTCCCTTAGCTTCTTCATGTCCACCTCTGTGACAGAGGAAGCCATCCACCGGCCCTGAAGGTTGGATCCGGACATGATTGAAGGTCCGAAGCGCTTCGCCTGAGCCTTGGGTGTTGGAACTCGGGATGGGGGAAGGGAGGGATTGAGCGTGAGAACAAAGGGATAGGCTTTGGCCCCTCTATAAAGAGGGCGAATATCAAGCGTCCTCCGCGTGGCCATTTGGAACTTGCCTAAAATCGAGGAGTCGTACTAACGAGCACGATTTGCTTACCCACACCCGTATTGATGATAATCCCATGATAAGGGGACACGATCTCTGCTTCAACAAGACGTTCCAATAAAACCGCCTCGCAACAGGTGTCGTGGCGGGCAAGGAAAAACGGTTCGAATAATGACCAAGGCCATGGCGTGATGTCACATTATGAAAATCTGTCAGCAGATTAGATTTGTGGAAATACTGTACTCTCTACGATGGTATGTGGAATTTGTTTTGAAGAGCCGGACACTATCCTTATGTTCAAGATCCTCTATGGAGTATTCGGGGGAGGAACCCGCCTTGCAATGCCGAAGACAATCTGTGCGCTGGACTCGTCGTCATTGAAGCCTGGTTCATGGGCTACTGAGGGAGTCCTGGATTAGGGGGTCCTCGGACAGCCGGACTATATCCCTTGGCTGGACTGTTTGACTATGAACATACAAGATTGAAGATGGGACTCTCCTTTGCGTGGAAGGCAAGCTTGGAATTTCGGATATGTATATCTCCTCCCTTGTAACCGACTCTGTGTAACCCTAGCCCCCTCCGGTGTCTATAAACCAGAGGGTTTAGTCCGTAGGACAACAACAATCATACCATATGCTAGCTTCTAGGGTTTAGCCTCTCCGATCTCGTGATAGATCAACTCTTCTAATACTCATATCATCAGGATCAATCAAGCAGGAAGTAGGGTATTACCTCCATCGAGAGGCCCCGAACCTGGGTAAGCATTGTGGCCCCCGCCTCCTGTTACCATCCGCCGTAGACGCACAGTTCGGGACCCCCTACCTAAGATCCGCCGGTTTTGACACAGACAGTCACCACCAGAGCCTTTGGCAGGCGAAGACTACTTTTGTCAAGATAACTTGTACTAGTTGTCTCCCTTCGAATTTGGCCATTGTGGGATCCCTTCCTGCTAAATATTTGGAAAGAGGACCAAGGCCACTATAAATAGGACTAGCAACCATAGAAAGAGGAAACAGGTGAAGGAGAGGATCCAAATCATCCTCAAACACACAAGCTCACCAAGCACAAGAACACCTCTCCTCAGGAGGCTGTTCTTCCCTTGTAACTGTTCATCCACAGCCCAAGAGGCAATCCACCACACCACACTAGAGTAGGGTATTACACCACAATGGTGGCCCGAACTAGTATAAATCTTGTGTCTAGTGTTCTTCGGGTCCGTCGAAGCTAGGCTGTGAGATCGTTGAGTGTGCGAGTTTGAGAGGGGGAGATCTCCGTGCGCACCCCAGTGTTCGAACCTCAAGGGTTTTGCTGGAACCCAAAATCCGACACAAAGTATCTCAAATTTCCTTTGCATTGTCAAGGCGGCTGATTTTGTTGAATTCTTCGGGGCACAATCCATTGAAGAGAATATAACAAGCTTGAGCTTTGTACTGCAACATCTTCATTTCATCCATTGTCGCTTCACGGTCCGGTTATTTTCCATCTTCGAAGAAATCACCTTGCAAGCCAATACGCACAATAGCCCAAACGGCAGGGTTATGACCATGCATTTTCATCTTATGCTTTCAACTAGCAAAATTCATACCATCAAAGTAAGGACCGCTACGGTGATTATTTCCCTCGCTAGACGCCATACTCTCCTAGGTTGTGAAACCAAGGCTATGATCACCAAAACTATGGAAATCAAGTCAAATGGAGACCAAAGCTCTGATACCACTTGTAGCATCGCAAGTACGTCTAGAGGGGGGATTAGACTACTTGACCAAATACAAATCTAACATTTTCCCAATTATAGTTGTGGGAAGATTTTAGTAATTAACACAAGTCAAGCAATCAACCTACACTTGCAATTCTAAGAGTATAGCAGTGGAAAGTAGAACATTGCATATGTAGGTAAAGGGAAGGGTTTGGAGAAGGAAAATGCAATGGAGATACAGAGATTTTTGGCGTGGTTTCGATAGGTGGTGTTATCGTACGTCCACGTTGATGGAGACTTCAACCCACGAAGGGTAACGACTGCGCGAGTCCATCGAGGGCTCCACCCACGAAGGTTCCATAAAGAAGCAACTTTGTCTATCCCACCATGGCCATCGCCCACGATGGACTTGCCTCACTCGGGTAGATCTTCACGAAGTAGGCGATCTCCTTGCCCTTACAAACTTCTTGGTACAACTCCACATCTTGAAGGAGGCTCCCAAGCGAGACCTAACCAATCTAGGAGACACCACTCTCCAAAAGGTAATAGATGGTGTGTTGAATATGAACTCCTTTTGTTCTTGTGCCTCAAGTGATAGTCTCCCCAACACTCAACTCTCTCTCTCTCTCAAAGAGTTGGCTATGGTGGAAAGATGATTCGAGTGGAGAGCAACTTGGGGAAGTCTAGAAATCAAGATTCTTGTGGTAGGATTGGAATATCTTGATCTCAACACATGAGTAGGTGGTTCTCTATCAGAAAATGTATCGTGGAAGTGTAGGCACGTTCTAATGGCTCTCTCACATAAGGAGAAGGGGTGGAGGGGTATATATAGCCTCCACACAAAATCCAACTGTTACACACATTCGACCCATCTCAGTGAGACCGAATGATTAAACTCGGTGGTAGCGATTAGTTCAAAATGTGAACGTTAGGAATCTCGGTGGGACCGATTGGAACAACTCGGTGAGACCGATGTGCTAGGGCTTAGGTCAAACATCATCTCAGTGGCACCGATTGCATCAACTAGGTGAGACTGAAGTGAAGCAATAAGGCAACAGAGAAAATGTCAAGCCAACTCAGTGAGACCAATCACATAACTTGGTGAGACCGAAGAAAATTCAACAAGTCACAGGGCGTTAGCAAGGCCATCTCGGTGAGACAGAGACCCGTATCGGTGAGACTAAATTGCTAGTGTTTCTGGTAGTGGCTATGTCATATGAACTCTTTGACGCCATAGAAAGAATCTGTGGGTCCGAGTTGGAGTTTAGGATTTTACATATTTGGATGGAGAAAGTGGTTGAGGATTTTGGAGAAATATCACTAAGCATTTGAGCAAGTAAGCCATTAAGCAACACCTCATCCCCTTTTAATAGTATAGGCTTCCCTATGGACTCAATGTGATCTTGGATCACTAAAATACAAATAAAGAGTCTTGAGATTTTGCCAATATGAGTCATTAGCATGTTGAGGGGTCGACATCTCCAGTCCATGCCATGCCATTCATTGAACTTCCTGAAATATTTATCTTGAATGGATATTAGTTCAATGAGCTATATGTTGTTATGAATTACCAAAAGCACCCAGGGATTAGTTGCCCTTTCAGCTGTCGACCGCAAAGCCGACCATCGTGCCCTCAGCCTTGATTCCGTTGTCGCGCAACTCCATCCCCTCGTCGACCGTCGGGGGTATGCTAGTATGTGTGGGTAACTAGCTAGCAAGTGGATCAGTAGCGAGTCACTGCCGATGTCCATTGATGCGATTATTTATAGCTAGCAGCTAGCTAGGGGATTGGGGATTTTACAATTCACCCTTATGGAGCGCGGAAAGACTACGTGGAGCACACAACCCGACAATTGTATGTGGTGTCACGTGTTATCGTGCACGTGTTAACATAAGCAAACGCATGTGTAACTTACTAATCATAGCACAAGAGTACTCACACACGCAACGTGTGCGATACTCCTAGCCATTGCAAGCAACTAGTTTGCATTTTTCAAAGTTATTTCTACACGCTGAATCCCACACGAATTAACTATAGTAACCTTCTATGTTATATTTTCTCATCGCAAACAGTTCATTCGAGTGGGTTGTTTGCCGCGTATCACACACATCTTGTTTACACGAATGGTTTGTGTTCTTTTGGCTCATCGCAAACAGTTCATCTATGTGAATTGTATGCCGCATATCACACACATACTGTTAAGTTTAACCGTTTCTGTTTTGTCGCCTAATCAAAAATAGTTCATCCGAGTGAACTGTATGTCGCATATCGCACACACATTGATCTCACTGACCATTCTATTGTGTTCCCTAATTGCAAACAGTTCATCTGAGTGAACTCTATGCCGTATATCGCACAGACCTTGATATGGCTGCCCATTTTTGTTGTTTTGGATCATCGCAAACAGTTCTTCTGGATTAACCGTATGCCACGCATCGCACACGCAACTATAGTCTGAGTAATGTTTGATATCTCCGCTATCACAAACGTTTTGTATCTTTTTTGATGGGTCTTTTACAACACTATTTGCGATTAATGCATCGCACACAGTTTCATCGAAGGGTCTCTGATTGTACTGTTGCGTTTGGACCATCATGTAGTAGTGTACCAGAGCATCATCGACGATGAGGAGGAGTTCAAGCGCAAGAGAACATCTACACCATCCAAGAGGTAAGGATGCACGCGAAGAAGGAACCGAGAAAACCTTCAGGTCCCCGGGTGCCCGGGGTTTAGGCACCGGCCCCTAGACACCCCGGGAGCCCGAACCTATGGACCCAGGTGCCCAGACTTTGGACCCGGGGTGCCCGAACCCCACTGTGCCCTGACTCTGGGTGCCTGTCCCCCCTTTACCCCAGACTTGCATGCGTGCATGTGTTGTGCTTGGCCCACGTATCTTTCCCATCTCACCCTCACTTGTCTATTCATGCCTTGGAGCCCTATATTCTACTCCTTCCCCTCCAAAAAGTCATTTTGGTGGATGGATGCATTGGAGCCCTATATTTTAAATAGTGCCAAAATGATATTTCAAAGTTTCAAAAAATTGCAAAAACAATTCCACATGTTCATATGGATGTATGTTACACATGTGCAAAATTCTGATGATGAAATAAGTAACCGTGTGAGTTGCACAGAAATGAAAAAATTGTGATTTTGGAAAGATGAATGGTGCATGTGCTATTCACTATTTAGATATCGTCATTTTGTTATTTTTGCACAACTCACATGTTTACTTATTTCATCACCGAACTTTTCACATGTGTAATATTCATTCCTGTGATCATCTAGAATTCTTTTCGGGGTATTTTTGAAATTTTAAATGTGATTTGTAAACTATTCAAAATAAAGTCCTCCAACGCACCCATGTTCCAAAAATTCACTCTCCCTTCCCCTCCTCATTTCTAGGGTTAGCTAAGATTAGAACACAATTAGAGCTTAGCTCATGTACATACCTTTATGGGATTCCTCTTGAGAGAGAGAAGACTCCAATGGAGTGCAAGGCCTCCTACGGAGAAGATCCCTAGGGGATGCAGGACCTCCACATGTGGAGAAGGATTCCCCAAGTGAATCATCAAGACCCATCTTGTTGGGGATATAACTACTAGGTATAAGCTATCCAGGAGGGGCCGGGTCACACCATTGGCGACTTATGATGAAGAGGCCTGATAGGGTCCAAGAAGACATGAAGATGGCAGTTCGTAGAGCAAGCCAATTGAAGGCCCAAGACCTGGAGACAACTTGAGGCCCATGGGTGTGAGCCACCATATGTTTAACTTGTTCTATAAGGCAAGCTTAGTTAGAAACCGAACCGGTCACGTTTGTGTGAGCCGGCCGGGACTCTGTCAGCCGTCGGGCATCAACCTATATATAAAGGGGTGAGCCGGCAGTGGGTTAACTTAAGAAACAAACAATCGAGAACTAGGTCAAGTGTATTCGCTCCCTTGTAATCGAAACCCAAGCAATACAACTAGAAGCAGGACGTAGGCCTTTACCTCGTTGAGAGGGCCGAACCTGGGTAAAACTCTCTGTGTCCTTTGTCCCATTCAACCCCTTTAAGCTAACCTAGTGTGACGGATCCACACCTAAGTCCTTTCACTAGGGCATCTTCCATGACAAAACCAAGACAGTTGGCACCCATCGTGGGGCCAGAGCATGGTGGTTTTGAGTGCTTGAAGGAAACTTTGTAGGTATCAAGGGATACGCCGTAGGCCGGATGACCAAGAGCCGCCGCGGAAAACTCTACATCTACAATGCTGGCTAGGGCCCTGATGCCGACTCAATTGAGTACGGGTACTGGGTCCCCTTCGGCGGAATCCATGTCTTCATCGGCAATATCGGTGAGTAGGAGCTTGAGCTGGACACCTGCACCCACATCATCGAGACGGCTCAGCACGCACCACCCGCCAAGGTTCAGTCCGCCGTGAAGCATGCCTTCGTTGGCTTCATTCACGGGGTGGATCTTGAGGAAGGATATGTATCTGGTGGAGAGACGGCCATCTACTCTGATGATGAGTCCTCAACCGGTGAGACCAATTCAATGTATCAACTGCAAGACGGCGACCTTGGGGGCTATTCTGATGGAAACAATATCCTGGACCCCTATGAGCCGTCGAACAAAGTCATGATGTTCATGGCCGGCACACAACTGGTGCTCAATTCATCAACTACTGCTGCTATGACTTCCGGTTCAACGGCTGAGGCGACAGCCGGAGCGAGCGGCTCCGCCAGCTCAAGTCTTATTCGAACTTTTGGATGCGTTGGCAACCTTATTAGCTGCAGAACGAGGTGGGTGTCGCGAAGCTATGAGATGAGATAGCTCAGGCCAAGGAGGAGCTTAATGCTGAGAATACTAGGATGGCGACAGAACGAGCAGCCCTGGATGCTGAGTCGCAACAGAACCAAGCGGACAGTTTCCGGTTAAACTTGGATTAGAATGCATCCGATGCCGTTCTACGAAGGAGGCACGTGAGTCGTCTACCTTTGGAGTACGATGCGAGGAATCTTTTCAACACGCCTGGGGCTGGACCAAGTAATCCGCCTGAGGTAAACCGGGCTGTCGAGGCACCCGTGACTGGGGCAACGGCTCAAGCACGTGTCGCAGACCGCCTCAGTGATACATCTCCAACGTATCTAATATTTATGAAGTATTCATGCCGTTATATTATCATTCTTGGATGTTTTACAATCATTTTATAGCAACTTTATATCTTTTTTGTGACTAACCTATTGACCCAGTGCCTAGTGCCAGTTGTTGTTTTTTGCTTGTTTTTTTACATCACAGGAAATCAATATCAAACGGAGACCAAACATCATGAAACTTTTTGTGCATTTTTTATGGACCAGAAGACCACCGATGGGCCAGAGAAGCACCTGGGGGTGCCCCGAGGGGGGCACAACCCACCGGGGTGCGCCTGGGGGCCCAAGCGCGCCCAAGTGGGTTGTGTCCACCTCGGTGGCCTCCCGCACTGTAACGACCCGAGACCGACGCTCCAGACACCTTCCATGTTTTGCGTGACCATCATGTGTTTTATTTCTATGTTGCATTTCATCATAGCATCATGCGCATTGCATCTGCATGTTTTCATAAAGCTTGCATCCGTTCGTAGTTGCCGCATCCCCCCTTGCCTTCATTGACGGATCCGAGTCCAACCGGGTTTTTGTCAAACCACCTAACCCCTGTTTGCACAATGCATTGATCCCTCGTCCGCGTCCAAAACTCCCCCAGACCCAACCCGGGCAGTCATTACCGATGGGTCCGGATCATCCCCAAACATCCCTAAGATATCTTCGGTTTCTTGTTTTAACTTCCTAACCTATTTATCTCGGACCGTCTGATTACGATCCGAGGGATCCGATAGCCCCTACCCTATCCCTACATGCTATATATAACAGCCTAACCCTAACACCTAGGTGTCCCATCCACCCATTACGCCTGCCGCCGCGCGACACTTGTTTTCTCTACTAGTCCAACTAGTGCCTCCACCTGGTCTCCTCTTTTCTCAGGATCTTGCGCGATCGATCCTTCCAATCCATCCAGCCACCACCCACTCTCCCTCGATCTCTCGAGCGAGCAACCACTACCATCCCGAGCGCTCATTCCCGAATGGATCGAGGCGCTACCTCCAGCCCACAGCCGCATGGAGCTCCTCCGTGCTCGAGCTGCACCAGGCCATGAGTGACCTCGCTCCCCTTCCGTCTCCAGCACCGTGCCGGCGAGCGCCATCGCTGAAGCTGCTCTGTTCCTCGCCCGAGCTAGGAGGCTGCCGTCCCTCTCCTCCTTTTCCTTCCTTCCCTCCTCACGCTGCTCCTCCCTGACCGTGCCTCCCCCGTCCCATTGTTCCTCGCAGGGAACCATGGCTGCCGCCCGGAGCAGCAGCACCACCATCGGAGCTCCCTCCGCTATCGTGCACCACAAGCACGTTGTCGTCATCGACCCACAGGCTAGCACCTTGCCTGCTCCTCATGTCCTCTTCTTCCTCTTCCACTCTCTCTAATCCCCCTCTCTCTCCCAGATACTCTGTCGCCATGGATGCCCCCCGCTGCTTCGTCCTGGAACAAATCCTCATCACCCCGAGCCCACGCAAGCTGTTGAGCCCCGCCGCCGCCTTGAACAGGCTCCCCGCGCCCTGGATCCAGTCGATCTATGCTTCCCCATTCCCAAGACCTTGCCGCCCCTTCGCCTCGCTCGCCGAAGCTCTGCTCCCGGTCACCGGCGCCCTACCTACCTCCTCTGCTTCACCCCTGCGCGAGGAGGACGACCCCAGCTCCAAGTCCCACTTCGTCGTTGACTGCGCCCCTTCTACCTCCTCGTTCGATCCATCCAATCCAGTAGGCCTACCAGCCTTGGCCCATGGGTGAGCTCCCCGCAGCCCCTCCTCTTTGTTGGCCCAGTTCAATAGATTTCGCCTAGCATGTTTTTTCTTCTCCCTGGCACTTTTATCAATTATCCAGAGAAAACTTGTTTTATAGGTAAGCCCCTCATGTTCATGCATTTAATATCTCACAAATTGTTCATCGGATTAAAATGATTCAAACATGTAAAATGCTTAGATTTTCATCTAGTCTCATAATATGCAACTTTCATCCATCTTAAAATCGTTTAAATTGTTGTTTGCATTACTTTGATCATATGACATGCTAAAATGTTTATTTCATAACTAAAATAACCGTAGCTTCGAATTAAATAAACTCTATATGTAAATGGGGTAGAAAAATGCATAGTTTAACATGGTGACATTACTTTGCATGCTTAACAATATTAAAATATGATTTAGGGCAGAACAGTACCAAATTGAAAATATGCGTATGGGGATTTTCCGGAATTGTTGTTCGTTGTTCCGGCCTCATTTAAACTTGCCTAAATAGTTAGTTTACTTATGCTTCACCTCTTGCCATGTTAACAAACATTTAATGTTATTGTGTACATAAACGAGATTGAACTCGTTGCATATTGAGCTCCACTTAACTTGTACTATTGTTTGTTGCACTTTGCCATGCCATGACTCATTAAACCGGACATGCATCATACTTGATTGTGCATCATGCCATGACTATGCTTGTTGGTTTACCATATTGTTTGCTTCTTTCCAGTTGTGCTTCATCTCTATAATTCCGGTAATGTTGCGATTGTGAGGATCCGTTCGACTATGTTGGTTCATCTACTTCATGGATTCGGTATTCTTCCTAGTGGGATTTCAAGCCAGATGACCGTCACCTTGGATCTCACTACTATCTTTGTTATGCTAGTTGTCTCGATGCTATCGCTATGTCGTTCTACCTACCACTTGTTCATCAAGCCTCCCAAATTGCCATGATAGCCTCTAATCTTTTTCACCGTCCTAGCAAACCATTTTTGGCTATGTTACCGCTCTGCTCAGCCCCTCTTATAGCGTTGCTAGTTGCAGGTGCAGTTGCAGGTTGTTCCATGTTGGGACATGGATATCGTATCTTGGGATGTCACAGTATCTCTTATTTAATTAATGCACATATATACTTGGTAATGGGTGGAAGGCTCGACCTTTTGCCTGGTGTTTTGTTCCACTCATGCCGCCCTAGTTTCCGTCATATGTTGTTATGTTCCTTGATTTTGCGTCCCTAACACGATGAGGCTTTATGGGCCCCTCTTGATAGTTCTCTTTGAATAAAACTCTTCTAGCAAGGCCCAACATTGGTTTTACCATTTGCCTAATTAATTACAACTAAAACTTGCATCAGGACTTTCCGGATCCCGAGGACTTAATCAATCCCTGGGCTAGTGCTTCTCATGAGTGTTGGTCTAAACTAGAGCACCTTATGGCACTCCCTTGGCAACTTGGGTCTCAGCTACCGTAAGCTTAGCTCATCCAATCGTGGCCTGAGACGAGATACGCGTGGCTACTATCAGGGTGTCGGCACGTCGGGAGGTCTTGCTGGACTTGTTTTACCTTTATCAAAATGTCTTGTGCATCAGGATTCCGAGTCTGATCGGAGGGTCCCGAGATGGAGGATTGTCTCCGCAGATCGTGAGCTTGTCATGGGCTAAGTTGGGACACCCCTGTAGGGTTTAAACTTTCGAGAGAACTTGACACCAGAGTAATATCCGGTTGTAGAGAACTTGACACGAGATTCGAATTAAAATACACCAATCGCGTGCGTAACCGTGATGGTCTCTTTTCGAGTGAGTCGAGAAGAGAAGACGGTGAGGTTATGTTTGAATGTAAGTAGTTCCGGATCACTTCTTGATCATTACTATTTTGCGACCGTGTGTGTAGTTTCTCATATTATTCTTGTACTCGCAAGTTAGCCACCATACATTGCTTAGTGCTTGCGGCAACCTCACCACTTATACTTTCCATACCCATTAAGCTTTGCTAGTCATGATATGCATGGTAATGGGATTGCTGAGTCCTCATGGCTCATAGATTACTACAACAATAGTTGCAGGTACAGGTAAAGCGATGCTCTGAGGTGAGAGCGATGCTTGATTGCTTGGAGTTATTCTTTGCTTCTTCTTCGATCAAGGGAATAGGTTCCGGGTCGGGAGCATGGGATTAGCAGGGTGGATGTTGTTATTATTTTTTGTTTGATTTCATCCGTAGTCGGATCCTACTCTTCTGTATGATGATTGCTATGTATTGATGAATTGTTGTATTGATGTTGTAGCTTGTGGTGAGTGTAAGCCTTTATCTTGTATTCTCATATATTCAATACATGGTATGTTGTAATGATATCCACCTTGCTAAGCACTCGAAATGCGGTTGTGCCCCAATCAGGATATCTTTCTGACAGATGTATGATCTGAGATTGGGGTCCAACGTCTAGTTGTTCGTTTTTCATGGTCGATTTACAATGGTCGTGAGGCGTCTTAAAGAATCCTTGGCTATGCTGATTCGGGGACGTCTCGTTTTTTAATCATGATGTCCACTATACATCGTGCCCGTGGGTCCTCATCGCGAACACTTTGAGAGAAATCTCTATCATATGTTTGTTTCCGGCTTATTCCGCAAGCTAATCCTTTGTTTTGTTTTGAGTTGTGGTATTCGAGTTGCTTCAATGTCAAGTGTTGATTCCATACCAACCGGTGTTCTCATATTTATATGGGAGTACTAATCCTTTATTGATCATCGAGATTGTCATGTCAATTCTTCTCAACCTGCATGTTCCCTTCAAGTTAATCCGATCCCTTCAACATTTGCAAGATCAATACTCAGTTCTTCTGAACGGTGTTCATTCCGTTCATCCCTAGTTGTCTATATTTTCCCACACTCCCACCCTTTTTCTTCATGGGTTTAGAATCCTTCATCAGGTATCCATTTTATTGAGTGAAGTCTCTTCATTCTTTTCCTTTAATGTTTTTACCTGGTGTTTCTTATGAATATTCTAAGGGAGCTTCAAGTACGTCATATCTCTTCCTTTTGTTTCACATATTTTCCCATGTGAATTTCTTATCCAACGCTCTCTTATTTATTCACCTCTCCCAGTTCATATCTAGAGTGTTGAAGATATCTTGGAAGATTCACGTTTCCTTTCACAATCCGTTCAAGTTATTTTGAGGTTGGTACCTCATTCAAGCCATTTAATTCAACCGGTGCAATCTCTGTTTTCAAAAATTGTTCAACGGTCTATCTTTGAGTGGGCCCTAACCCATAGGTCTTTTCCCAGGATCTTACCTAACTCTTCTATTTTTTCGGAGCTACTCTCAAATTCTTTTCAAAGTTTGACGTAAGAATGAATTCACATCAGTCAATTACCTTCTCCAAGATCAATTTCATATTATTTTCATCGTTTTTCGACCTTTCTATTCTTCATTGTTCGAAAGTGTCTCAAAAATTCTTGGTGGTGTTTCTCATCGTCATTGTTAGCATTGAAGATCGAAGAGGTATTTCCTCTAAATCTTGTTTCTTCTCTCGAAGAGTCATGGTTCTAGTTTCATGCCATCCTCACAATTATTTTTGATTGTGATAAATTCTCTTCATACCCATCCGAAGAATTTCATGAGTTCTTTCCATTCTTGATTCTCCGAAGGTCATCATTTCAGAAGATTTATGCGTTCTCAATGTTCAGTTCTTGTTCACGAATTCTCCTAGATTGTTATTTCCTCATTCATATCCAATTTCTTCCAATGCTTCACTCAAGTATTCTATAGTCACCTCATGATCTCTTTGCTCTCTAGTCTTTAAATTCCCTCATGTATCTTCATTTTCTTTCTAATTCTTCATGGTGATTTGTTCTCTTTTCTTCATTCGTTTTTTAATTCTTACGATGGTTCGTTCAAGATTCCTTTTCCTTTGTTACCATATCAATTCATTCATTCTTTTCGAAATCAAACCAGTGCTTCGTTGAAGATTTTCCCAAGTTTGTGATATATATCTCCTCAACCCCTTTCAACGAGAATGAGTAGCATGCCTATCCATTGCTTGTCAACAATTTAAGTTGATGAAGGATAAGCATGACATAATTCTTATTCTTATTTCATCAAGATGAATTAATTCTTTCTTTCGGAGTTTGTTCATCAGGAATGAATTCGCAATTCCAAGTGTTGTTCATCTTTCTTTTCCAGAGTTCCAAGTTTTCTCAGTTATCACATCGCGAAGCTCCATCTAAATCATTACAACACTCTATCTTGTTCGTTTCAACTTTCAATTCTTTCTGTTACCCTTTTATATCCAGAGTTCTTCATGGATGCTCTATATGGTGGTTCATCAAATATTTCATTCATTCTTCAAATTTTCATCAAGATTCTTTTTGGAGGAGCTCAAGTATTCTTCATTGTGCATTCTGAAGTGCAATTCTTTCTACCTTATCATTTGAGGTGGTGTGATGTCATCGTGGCAATTTCCCATTGTGTTCATGATTCACAACTTGTCAGGAATGAGATATTTAAACCCATCTTTTTCTTTGTTCAGGAGATCTTTTCAACCCTTCAATTTATTCGTTGGAGTTATCTTTGGTTGTATTCCACCTAAAAGCTTTTCCCTAAGGAATGTTGCTATTATGGTGCTTATCTATGATCCAAGTTTTCTCCTTAATTATCACCTCAGTGGAAGGAGTTTTCTTTCTTTTTTGGCTCTCAATCAAATCATTTGTTCCCGTTGGTGACAGAAGCTCACCTCATAATTTTGACCTATCTCCATATGCCCACGAGGATCTTATCCTTTCATATTGATTTTCCAACAACTCTGGTCAATCCTTCTTTTAAGGATGCTCTCTAAAATTCATTGGATGTAGAACAGTTGTTTTCTTATTCATTCTTTTGATTCCATTATTTCGTTCTAGAGGCATGGTGATGTTGCTCTGTTTAACCCATCGTCTTGTTTTGTCGAGATCATGTTCTTTTCCTTGCTTATCCATTTAACCGGAGTGTTGTGTTCTCTTTCAAGTTCTTTTTCTGTTATCAAGTTTCCTTCTCTTTTCTACCAGAGTGTTGTCTGAATTCTTTTCGCTCTCATTCCTTCTCTATTTCGTTTAAACCGGAGTGGTTTCAAAGTAATTCTTGTTCACTGATTTTTCCATTCATGCATGTGCAACTGACGGTGTCTTGGACTACGTCGTCTCCCAATCAGTTGGATTGGGACGAGGACCCCCATGGCCGTATGATCATGGGCCAGTTCAGACAGCCGATGTAAACACGAGGAAGATTCCACAAGACTTGCTGATCAAGACAAGGACTCCTCTCCACCATCGTATTCGACTAGGACTCTTGTTATCCTAGGCCTCTGGTACATTATATAAGCTGAGGCTAGGCTAGTCGGTAGATTATTATGACATTAGTCATCATACTTGTAGGGTTTAGACCGGAACATACGATCTCGAGGTAGATCAACTGTTGTAACCCCTATACTGATCAAAGTCAATCAAGCAGGAAGTAGGGTATTACCTCCATCAAGAGGGACTGAACCTGGGTAAACATCATGTCCCCTGTCTCTTGTTACCATTGATCCTTAGAGTCACAGTTCGGGACCCCCTACCCGAGATCTTACAGTTTTGACACTGACAATGGTGCTTTCATTGAGAGTTCCACTGTGTGATCGGCAAATGGTCAATGGCTCACCCATAGATCAACTACGACGTCGGCATCTTCTTCGCCGGCTCGACTGGTCACCTTGGCTCCGCGCTCCATCTCTGATCGTGATATTGGGACGGGGGCCTTCATCAACGTCAACTCCGATCTCTATCAAGATCATGGAGGAATCATCCACGAAGCTCGGGGGCTCAACGTCAACATTGCCCTCGGGCGACCGTGCTGTTTTTCCTAACAACGAACTTGTATCTGCTGCCACCGCCTCCTCGAGCATCGCTTTGTTGATTCCTCCAGTGGAATTGTGCGGAATTGAGTCTATAACAACCATGCAAAATTTCATCGCGTTCCGACAGAGGAATCTCCGGCAATCTACGATATACCGGAGCCCTATCAAATCTGGATGGGAATATGTACGAGTTTAGGGTGTGGTCTCCAGCACCTAGCTCGGACGTCCTTTGGAATATCCAACCGTTGATCCGCTGCGAAATTCCTATATCTACCACCCCTCAAAGTGTCAGCTCGATCCGACCGTCCAAACTCCGGGAACCTTCCGATTTTTGCATCACTTTTCGGATATGTTTTCTGCGCGAATACGGATCCGATCAAAATTCATATTTCTTTATGAACGTGCTATTCGACAACCTTTTTAAAGGAATTTTTCTTCTATGGTATTGTGCGTTGTTTTTAAAATGTGCCCATAAAATTTTAAGCCTTCTTTGAGGCACTCTTCTCCATTGCACTGGTGTCGCACCAGTCCGGTAACATTGCTCCACGTCTGCCGACCTGCGCTAGACAGATCGCCGCTTCATCGAGCCAAGCCTAACCTTATCGAATCATCAGCTCAGCAAGCCGAACAAGAGTTCGGCATCGCGAAGAATAAATCATCACCAACACCATCGCCCAGGAATTGCACGGGTCAGGTGTGCCGACATCGCCGCTCGGTTACTTCATCAATCCGGCATTGACCGCGTCATAAGTTATGACCAGTGTCGGCATGGCCGCACTGTTGCTTTTTCAAGCCGATGTCCACCATGCCGAACTGCTTCAACACCTCGGCTGACATGGCAGCTTCAATGTCTCCTTACTGAACTGCTCCGTCATATCGGCTAGACCGGGGACTTTGCTGTTTCTTCATCAACATACTCCGTTAACTTCGGCGTCACCAACCGACCAACTTCGTCACGTTAGCTGGACTGGGGGCTTTCCCTCGGCGAGCCCACCTTTGCCAGCATCGCCATGCCGTCGCTTTATCGCCCATCAGGCAATGGGTGTGCGGTTCGAGTCCCAATTTTGGGAGTAACCTTTCTTTAGATTGCTACAACAGATAAACCAGGTGCTATTAATCCTAGTATTTTTTCTTGATTAGGCTTTTGTTTCATCATCTGTACACAGGTCTATCAAATGGTGGCCGCATTAACAACGGTCACGTGGTGGTTCGGTCAATTCCGTATACAGTTCGGCAAATGCAGCATTCGGAACTCAGACCGGCCTGCGAATTCAGGCTTAGCCACGCCTTCACCACATCACGCTGACGCCCTGCTCGACATGACTTCGGCGCCAGGCCACATCTCTTTCAACAAATTATTTTTGCGAAAAGCAATTATCCTTTTTGGACTGCGCTATTTTATGTGTGTAGGTGACCAACTTCGACTGTGTCACGCGGTCACTTTGGCAAGCCGACATCATTGTCCCAATCGGCTCGTGTGATCACCTTCTTGGTCGAATCGCCAAACCGACATGTTCGGTTGCCTCGGGGACTTCAGCATCGCTGAGAGAGCTCTACCTCATCGAGTGTTCGACACACGGGCCATATTTCTTTTATTACTCACTTTGCGTAAATTGTTAATTATGCAACAATTTTTTTATTCCTATTATCTCCGGCTTGCACTATTTTCTGTGCACAGGTAAAGGATCCGGGTCGGGCAGCACTGTCACCTCGGCGTAATGATGTACCACGTCACCTCGACTGGACCGAGGGCTTCGTCATCACTTCATTAAGCCACGTCAGGGACTTCGGCGTCACACTGCCGGCCTGCATTGGCCGTGCTATGTCGCCACTTCGAAGTGCCGAGCTCTTCACTCCGCCACCTCAGGACCGGCTTGGGGGCTGGGACCTTGTCCCGCCGTAAGCTCGGGCCGTGCATCGACACCGAGCACATTAACCAGCTAAGTCGCTTCCATGCTTAAATACCTTTAGTTTTAAATTTCGTTCGGTTCGACCAAGCATTATTGACCATACACTTGAGTCGAAAAAGGAGCAGTAGAAAAAACTTTGCGATGGCAAAGAAGAAAACACATTTACTATTTAACAGCTCATATAAATTTTAAGAGCCCCCAAGTGACTTGGGTAAGAGAATTTTATGTATAATGATTGTATGTACCGAAGTACTTATATCATATATGTGTTCACCCGAACTTTAAACGCGTCTTAACCGACCCTTGGCTTCTCCCTCTTCGGTCATGGGCCAAAAAAGTGTTATGTACTCCACCTGTCGAGAATATCGACGGCGTTTCCAATAACCAGGCAATCAGGCCATAAGGCTGTAACAGACAAAGCGCGCTTAGGGAACTTATGCTATATTACTGACGAAGTGTAAGAAGCATCTTCGAAGAAAATAGTACCCCACCAATACCTTTCTTCGGTTGCTCATTGTTACTGTGAGACTTGTGCAATAGATTTTTGTACTCATGAGTTCCATTGTGTGCCGACCATGATTGAAAACCATAAGAGCGCTAGATTTTGGCTTCACCAAGTCTGAGGTCCGAGATCGGATGACCTGATCGTGACAATCACAGAGGTGCTCCCTTTACTCCCTATCCAAACAATCGGGAACGTAGGGGTAAGCACAGGAGCCAGGCAACCCACCTTGCGGAACACTTAAGTCAACATGATTCATATTGTGGCGTAATACATGGACAAGGAACGAAACCATACAAGTAAAATCATATGCAAGAGGAAAGGTTTCATAAAGGAAGCCCCCAAGTAAACAGGGTATTTGAATTTTCCTGCAACAAACAAGGTTTTGACAAAGGAATTTTTTCGCAAATGACTTTAGATACATAGTTGGCTTACAATCGCCACTTCACACAATTACATGAATAAAGCATTACATTAACCAGATACAATCGAGGTCCGACTACGGAAGCAAAATAAAAGAAGACTACCCCAAATGCTACACAGATCCCCGATCGTCCCAACTGGGCTCCACTACTGATCAACTGAAAACAGAAACAACATAACGAACACGGTGTTCATCGAGCTCCTCCTTGAGCTTGGTTGCTTCACCTGCACGGTTCAACGGCACCTGCAAGCTGGTTTTGGAAGTATCTGTGAGTCACGGGGACTCAGCAGTCTCACACCCTCGTGATCAATACTATTTAAGCTTATAGGTAAGGTAAAGGTATGAAGTGGAGCTGAAGCAAGCGACTAGCATATATGGTGGCTAACATACACAAATGAGAGCGAGAAGAGAAGGCAAAAGCACGATTGAACAACTATCCCCAAGAAGTGATCCTAGAACAACCTACATCAAACATTACTCCAACACCGTGTTCACTCCTAGACTCCGCCGAGAAGAGACCATCACGGTTACACACGCGGTTGATGTGTTTTAATTAAGATCAACTTCAGGTTTTCTACAACCGGACATTAACAAATTCCCATCTGCCCATAACCGCGGGCACGACTTTCGAAAGTTCAATCCCTGCAGGGGTGTCCCAACTTAGCCCATCACAAGCTCTCACGGTCAACAAAGGATATTCCTTCTCCCAAGACATTCCGATCAAACTCGGCATCCCGGTTACAAGACATCCTCGACAATGGTAAAACAAGTCCAGCAAAGCCACCCAGATGTGCCGACAAATCCCGATAGGAGCTGCACATATCTCGTTCTTGGGGCACACCAAATAGGTGAAGCTACGAGTAAAACCAACCCTCGAGTTGCCCCGAGGTGGCCCCACAGGCTGCCCATTTCAGACCAACACTTAGAGAAGCGCTGGCCTGGGGGGGTTAAAATAAAGATGACCCTTGAGTCCGCGAAACCCAAGGGAAAAGGCTAGGTTGTTAGTGCAAATGGTAAAACCAAGGTTGGGCCTTGCTGGACGAGTTTTGTTCAAAGCGAACTGTCAAGGGGTTCCCATTATAACCGTACCGTGTAAGGAACGCAAAATCCGGGAACATAACACCGATATGACGGAAACTAGGGCGGCAAGAGTGGAACAAAACACTAGGCATCAGGCTGAGCCTTCCACCCTTTACCAAGTATATAGATGCATTAAATTAAATAAGAGATATTGTGATATCCCAACAAAATATCCATGTTCCAACAAGGAACAAACTCCAATCTTCACCTGCAACTAAAAACTCTATAAGAGGGGCTGAGCAAAGCGGTAACATAGCCAAACAACGGTATGCTAGGACAAGGTGGGTTTTAGGCTTGGCTTAACAATATGGGAGGCATGATAAGCAAGTGGTAGGTATCGCAGCATAGGCATAGCAAAAGAGCGAGCATCTAGCAAGCAAAGATAGAAGTGATTTCGAGGGTATGGTCATCTTGCCTGAAATCCCGCAAGGAAGAAGAACGAGTCCATGAAGAAGACAAACGGACGTAGTCGAACAGTTACTCACAAACGTGACATTATTGGAACCAACCCGAAGAAGCAACACCGGAAAGAAGCACACAACATAGTAAACAACCAACACATGAACATGGCATGATATGCGGGATGCGGTATGTGATACATATGCATGATTTGGAAAGGAAAGATTGGACCTGGCTTAAAATTGGAAAACCAAGAGTGTCACTAGAAAGGTGAGTTGATTTCGGTTGAAATCGACATAAAGATCACCGGAATCGGATGCATGGTTTGGAAATGGCAAGCAAAACAAATATGGCATCGGACTGCGATAATCAGCACGAGACCATCTAAATGCATCAAGAACAACATGCTACAACACTCCAACATGACAACAAAATACATGGCAGGGATCCACTCATGATGCTTGACAAAAGATGAACACTGAGCTACGGCTAATTCACTCAATAACAGGTTCAAACAACCATGGCAAAAGTGCAAAAGATTACTGGTTTCAGACTTAGTAAAATAACAACAAATCAGGAATTTATCATTAGGAAGCAATGTTTAGAGCACGATAACTACATGCTACAGGAACATATCATGGCAAAGCAAGGCATGGCATGAAGCTACTCTAAGCATATAACAAAAGTCCCTTAGTGACCATGAGCCAAAAGGGATCAGACAATACAATTGCAAGCATGTGAACATAGCAAAAATATAAACAGATTCAGACTGTGTGAAAAACTGGAGCGTGCAAAACAGATTAACAAGTAGGCATGTTTACGAGCTCGATTCACTCACAACAAAGCATGGCATGATAATCTAAGCATACACCCAGCAAATAGACATGGCATAGAAGCTATACATGGCAAGAAGAACAACATAACATGCACAGACAAATAGCAACATCCTCGCCAAAATTGCTAAACATGTTAACAATATGCCAGGAACATTTTATAGCAAAAGTAGAGCTCTATCGACTCAAGCTAGGGTGCTCGATAATTGCAAACAAAGACACAGATGGATAGAGCACAACATTATCTACAAAAAATCTTTACTGATCATGCTCAAAAGAGGCACGGAACACTAGGAAACAACATGAACATATGACATAAAAACAATATCAGGACAAGGACTTAGTGAAATTCTAAGTCCTCGAAATCAGTATCATTGAGTAAGCTACTTTGCATGCTTCTGCTAGTCACCACAAAGATCACAAAAATAGATGGCATACACCCTTGTAAAGATGGCATGGCATATAACAAAACACATGTAGAGCTTAGGATCATAGCATGCACAAATTAATCATAGCAAAAATGACAAAAGGCCATTTGCTGAAACAAATCTGAAATATTCCTCACATAGCCCTCTTCCAACATCATTTCGGGCATCAAGATGAGCTCAAATTAAAATGATGCAATGAGATGAAATGATGTATTCGTCGAGACGAACATTTTGATGTGCTACACGCACGAAATGAAGCTACGGATGCAAAGTTATGATGTGATGAACATGGGCACATGAATATGGAAACTTCGGGGACTTCGTGAAAATCTCACCCTGGGAAAAGTCAACGGGCGGAGTGGATCGGGTCGGACGAGGCGGAGCGGATCGGGTCGGGCGAGGTGGACCGAATCGGGCCGGGCCGAGGCAGAGGAGGATCCAAGCGACGGAGACGGCGGCTCTGGCAAGGTCGTCGCCGGCGGGGCGGTGGATCCGGCCGGGCTCGGGCTCCCGTGGCCGGATCTGGCGGCGGGCAGCGGCGGAGCTCCTCCGGGGGCGGGGCGCAGGGCGAAGGCTAAGTGCAGGCGACTCGGCAGGGAAGGCGGCCGGCGGGCGGCGCGCGCGGC
>NC_057794.1:144130371-144140056 GCF_018294505.1 Triticum aestivum | reverse complement strand
AAAAAAAAGAAATGCCACAGTCGGACGTCTGAGCGACATCACATAAAGGGCTTTAAAAAGAAATGCCACAGTCGGACGTCTGAGCGACATCGCAGAAAGGGCTTTTATTCACAAGTAAATAATACTCATAATAAACATTCAATTCATGAAAACAAACGGGTTAGTCCATCCACAGGAGTGATCATTTAACCGGACTTAGCACTCATGCGATTCACCGGAGTCTCTGTCATCAAAGCTGACAATTGATTAGGATGAGAAGGAACGAAACTTGACATGGAAGAGATGATTTGGAGGAATATATGACTCTGCAGAGTTTGTACAAAATTTTTCCCACAGTCAACGGATTTCCGTAGTCACGAAGGACTAGTTCCGTTTACGGTATTTCAGAAGAAAACACAGCTGACCGGTACACACCCATCCTACCTCTCGATTCTAGGAATCACCCTAGTCATCGTCCAAGAAAAACTTTTGAGACGGGGAGATCACAATCTCGAATAGCGTGGGATCAAATTTATATACGCGCGCTCTAAGGGGTGCCCCCCTCTCGGTCCCAACCGGAAACACCCATGCCCCCTGACCGGATGACTGGCTTTAATCCAGGGCCATGGAACCATCATCACGGCCTCTCCTCTTTGGTGTGTACCATGAAAGCGGTTTGGAACTTACTAAACCATATTCCTTGCGGAAAACATGTGGTAGTACAAGGAAGGAAATGATAGGTACTGGACCGATATGGTTTGACACTGAAGTCACATAGTCTGGCGTAAGACTGGCATGCTACAACACTGCCGTCGTACCCATCCTCATGCCAACACATGGCCATTCATATTCACATTCATCCACGTATGGATCATCGAACTCACTTACCTCATTATCACATAAAATAACGTTCATCGGTATACTCACCGGCATGCCATGAAACTAACTAAATGCAAAACATGCCAAGACACTCATCATATCAAAAGTTCAAACATGCTTGCTTGGTTCAGAGTGGTCGGAGCCTAGCTCGGTGAAGTTCGCGGCTCCGTCACCTCCTTCGGTATCTACGTTTAAATAAGATATATGCGCTAACGTAAATACCAAGGAGAGCACAGAAGGTAAACAAAATATTTTTCAAATAAACCTGATAAAAAACTAGACAAAATTTTAAAGAGAACAGAAAAAGAATCATTCAAAAATACTTTTCTGATTAAAAGTTATAAGGGTTTTTGTCCAGGGACTTATCTGTAATGAAACAGAAGATTTCCATGGGCTAGTTTATAAAAGCAGAAAACGCTTCGGTAGCGATTACGCCAGCCCAAAGAGAAAACGTATTTGGCAGAAGGCGTTTTCAGATAACGCTTCGTTTAGAAAGGACAGAGAGGCTGACAGCGGGTCCCACTTGTCATGTTTAAATTTCAAATGGGAGGGACGAGGCTCGTCGGCGCCCGAGAGCTGCTGTGGTCGCCGGTGGCGATCCACGGCGAGGCATGGGGATCAGAGGTTACCAATGTGCTCACCGTGTCCTTCCGCAACGGTGGGTGGTGGTGTTGGTCGCCGGTGAGCAGCACGTCGACGTCGGTCTCAACTCCGGCGGACGGTGGTTCGGGCGTGGATGGAGCTCGTCGGAGAGGGCTGCAAAGATTAAATTGAGGTGGGGGTTAGACTACTGGGTGCAAGAGAGGGCTACGGACGAGGTTTGGGCGCCGGAGGTGGCCTCACCGAAGTGAATCGAGCTGGAGGCCGAGGCGGATCGGGGTGGCCGGAGCCGGGGAAGGAGACCTCCTCGAGGTCCTCCCAGTGGCCTGGCGGGGTGTTGGTGAGTAGTGGAGGTGCTGCGTGCACGAGAGTGAGCTCGGGACCCCTTTATATAGGTGGTCCGAGGCGGTTGCCGTGAACGGAGATTTCCGGCGAGCGATTACGGTGGCGCAGTGCTCGGTCGGGGTGGTTAGGGGGTCGAGCGTCATCACGGAGGTTCAACGGGTCCATTTTTGTGCTAAGCTGGCCGGGGTTTGGGCGTTTGGGTCGAGCTCGACGGAACGGGGTGGCGCGGGCCCGTCGGCGGCAGAGAGCGCTCTCCGTGCGTGCTGCGCCACGGTGACGGTGCCGCATGCGTGCGCTAGCACAGAGAAGGCCACGCGGAGCCACCAGAAGATTTGGGCGGTGCCGAACGGCGTTGCGCCGCCGTTCTCCTCCCCGTCGGCCGTTACGGGGAGCCGGCCGCCGCAAGACACGCTGGCGCAGGCGGGCCAGGGCGCCACCGACGCCAGGGTCGCGCCAAGTGCGCGTGTGAAGCTTCGAACAAGCAAACGAGGCCGCGAGCAATGTGCCAAATGCACTGTGGCCGCGTGACTAAAACTGTCGAAACTGAAGATGACACAGAAACTGAATTTCTGAACATTGAACAGTAACAGTGCCCACAAGGTGTTCGACCGAATGAAATTGGCCTCTGGTGATTTTTCCTTGAGCTGATTTTTGGTGGAGTGGCTTCTCCTTGCTCAAATAGGCTGCCTGAATTTTGGTGGAATTTTTGGAGGAGTGTAGATATGAATTTCACCAAATTTGGCAAATCTGGTCCAAACTTGCAGAGACTGAATTTTGAAAAATTTGAAAAGAGGAGGAGTGGATCAAGATGGTTCTGGGTTGTGGGTTCAAAGGACAATCCAGGAGAATTGGTTTGAGGTCAAAACTCAAATGCAATAGGGCACTTGCTTTGAAAATCTCTCAGGTCCAAATAAGTTTCAGAATTGAATTGAGGGAAAAATAATTGGAATAAAAATCCAAAACCAGTTTGGATTAGTTGGGACAGAGAATTTAGGTTGATAACAAGTTGTAGGGGAGGTTTTGGAGGGGTTTTACCACATGGGCAAGAATGCCAAGTCATGGTGGTTCCAAGATATGAAAATCCCAAATTTCATGGAGTTTCTTTTTTAAAAGAAAAAGATTAAACTCCCAAAAATAATTTAGAGAGAGAACCAACAGAGAAGAAGTTTCAAAAGGTCAAACACCAAAGTTTGAAGCCAGAATAAAAACCTTGCCAAAGAAAAGAAAGTCTCTTAAGAGGAAGGTTTTCTGGAAAATTTTAAATGGCCTCTTTTCAAAAAAAACCATAAAGTTTTTGCTGAAAACCAAAGTAAAAATTTTGGAGTGTCACAACACCTACCCCCTTAGGAAAAATCTCGTCCCCGAGATTTCAGCTGATCCTTAAATAAGTGTGGATGCTCTGTCCGAAGAAAATCCTCGCTTTCCCAGGTTGCTTCACTGTTGGTGTGATTGCTCCACTGGACTTTGAAAAACTTGATGGTTTTCTGTCGGGTCCTCCTTTCAGACTCCTCTAATATTCTTATGGGATGTTCTCGATAAGTGAGGTCTTGCTGTATGTCAATGTTCTCATGAGATACTTGTTTCTCTGGGTTGCTTACGCACTTCCTTAATTGAGAGACGTGGAACACGTCGTGAATGTCGGACAAGTCTTCGGGTAAGTCTAGCTGGTAGGCTACAGTGCCTCTTCGTGCCACTATGCAAAATGGTCCAATGAATCTTGGTGCTAATTTTCCTTTAATCTTAAACCGTTGCAATCCTCTCATCGGGGATACTCTCAAGTATATGAATTCACCGGGTTCAAAGCTGACCCTACGATGTTTCTGATCATAATAACTTTTCTGTCGACTTTGAGCGGTCTTAAGTCGGTCCCTGATTAGCTTGACTTTTTCCTCGGCTTCTCTGAGCATATCTGGTCCGAAGATGCGGCTGTCTCCGGTCTTTGACCAATTTAGCGGGGTACGACATCTCCTTCCGTATAGGGCTTCGAAAGGAGCCATTTGCAGGCTGGCCTGGTAACTGTTGTTGTATGCGAACTCGGCATATGGCAGGCTGTCCTCCCAACTGGTTCCATAGGTGAGGACACATGCTCTCAGCATGTCTTCTAAAACTTGGTTTACGCGTTCTGTTTGTCCATCAGTCTGGGGATGGTATGCGGTACTGAAGGCTAGTTGGGTTCCCAGAGCCTGTTGTAATTGCTCCCAAAATCTTGAGACGAACTGAGTGCCTCTGTCAGAAATTATAGTCTTCGGGACACCGTGCAGACAGACTATGCGGGAAAGATAAATTCTGGCAAGCCTCTGAGTGGTGTAGGTTGTCTTCACTGGAATAAAGTGTGCTACTTTGGTCAACCTGTCAGTGATGACCCATATGGCATCATTCCCGTGTCGTGACCGAGGTAATCCGACAATAAAATCCATCCCTATTTCATCCCATTTCCACTCAGGTATTTTGTTAGGTTGCAGTAGTCCGGCTGGTCTCTGATGTTCAGCTTTTATGCGTTGACACGAGTCGCAGCATGCAATGAAAGCGGCTATGTCCCTCTTCATACCGTGCCACCAAAATCTTTCCTGAATATCCTTATACATTTTGGTTCCTCCAGGGTGGATCGAATATGGAGTGGTGTGTGCTTCAATTAAAACTTGCTGTTTAAGGTCTTCTATGTTTGGCACGCATAGCCTTTCTCTGTACCATAATATTCCTTCATTGTCTATGACGAATTCCGAGGCCTTGCCCATACTCAACTTCCTTTTAATTCCTTCAATGCTGGGGTGACCGGACTGAGCCTCTTTAATTTTCTCCACAAGGTGTGGTTGTATTTCCAAGTTTGTTATGGTGCCTTCTGCTACCATTATCAAGTTGAGCTTGACAAATTCTTGATGGAATTCGGGCCTCAAGCTGTGCAGATAGTTCCCGTCGGAGCTGGGGTTCCGACTCAGGGCATCGGCCACTACGTTTGCTTTCCCTGGATGGTAATGGATACCAACATCATAATCCTTTACCAATTCTAACCAGCGGCGTTGCCGTAAATTTAGTTCTGGCTGCGTAAAAATGTATTTGAGGCTTTTGTGATCCGTATATATCTCACATCGATTCCCAAGTAGAAAATGCCTCCATTCCTTGAGTGCATGAATAACTGCTGCCATTTCTAAATCATGAGTGGGATAATTTTCCTCGTGTTTGCGAAGTTGCCTTGAAGCGTAGGCGACAACCTTGCCTTCTTGCATCAACACGCATCCGAGACCCTTTCTGGATGCGTCACAAAATACTTCAAAATTCTTGTGTATATCGGGTACAATTAATACTGGGGCTGTTGTTAACTTCCGCTTTAGCTCTTTTAAGCTTTTCTCGCAGGCTTCTGTCCATTCAAACTTCTTATCTTTCTTGAGTAACTGTGTCATAGGCTTGGATATGGTGGAAAATCCTTCAATAAATCTGCGGTAATACCCTGCCATTCCCAAGAAACTTCGTATGTCTGTTACGCTGGCTGGTGACTTCCAGTCGAGTACGGCCTTGACTTTCTCTGGGTCCACTGCTATACTGTCTTGAGTCAGCACGTGGCCTAGAAAACCTACTTGTCTTAGCCAAAATTCGGACTTGCTGAACTTGGCATACAATTGGTGTTTCCTTAGCTCTCCTAGTACAATCCTGAGATGTTCTGCGTGCTCTTCTGGTGTTTTGGAGTATACCAGAATATCGTCGATGAATACTACGACGAATTTGTCCATAAACTTCATAAATACTTTGTTCATGAGGTGAACAAAATATGCCCGGGCGTTAGTTAATCCAAATGGCATCACTGTGAACTCGTACAGTCCATATCTGGAGGTGAAGGCTGTTTTGGGGATATCTTCCGTTCGTACCTTCAATTGATGGTATCCTGACCTTAAGTCAATCTTTGAGAATACCTTGGCCTGAGCAAGTTGATCAAACAAATCATTTATCCTTGGCATCGGGTATTTGTTTTTGACTGTGACCATGTTAAGTGCTCGATAGTCGATACACAATCTCAGCGTTCCATCCTTCTTCTTGGCAAGTAAAATTGGTGATCCCCAAGGTGAGGAGCTGGCCCGAATGTACCCTTTATCCAGTAATTCCTTTATCTGCTTCTTCAATTCGATCAACTCGGATGGTGCCATTCTGTATGGTTTCTTGTATATGGGGGTGGTTCCTGGTGCTAGCTCAATGCGGAATTCTATTTCTCGATCTGGTGGCATGCCTGGCAGCTCTTCAGGGAATACATCTGGAAATTCACACACTACTGGAACCTTGTTTAGCTCAGAAACGTCCACCTTATTTAATCTCGGTTGCCGGGGTCTTTTTCCTTCCTTGGCTGATACTCTTATTGTCTTCCCTTGGTGGTGTGTGAGAATCACGGTCCTGTTGAAACAATCTATAAAACCTTTATTGGTGGTTAGCCAATCCATCCCTAGGATGACATCCAGCCCTTTATTTTCCAATACAATAAGATTTGCGTAAAACTCCAATCCTTCAAACTCAATGACCACATTCTGACAGTAATTCTGAGAAACTTGCTAAATCCCGGGGGACTTGATTATTATGGATTTCTCCAAAGGAAGCATCGAAAAATTATTTTGCAAAGCAAAACTTTTCGAGATGAAAGAGTGAGAAGCTCCAGAATCAAACAAAACCATTGCAGGTATTGTGTTGACAGGAAACGTACCGAGTACGATATCCGAAGCATTTTGTGCCCCCTCTTTGGTTACGTGGTTCAGATGACCCTTCCTGTGGTTATTGTTGGGATTGAAATTGTTTCGTTTGGGCGTTGAATTATTGCTGTCGTTGTTCGGCTTTGGGGTTGAGTTCCTTGGCTTGGGGCACTGTTTGGCATAGTGCCCTTCTTCTCCACAAGCGTAACAAGTAACGCCGGGGCGATAGGTGAATTCCTTGTCCCTTGCATGAAAATTCTTGATTGGGCGTGAGACATTGGATGAGAATTTGGGTGTCCCACCCTTTTTAAAATCTATCTTGCTTCGGTGATTGCGAGTGTGGTTAGTCTGGTCCCTTTTTCGCTTGCGGATATCTTCCAGACTGCGTCTCTCATTTTCCAGAGTAATGGCCTTGTCCACCAGCGTTTTAAAATCAGGAAAAGTGTGCACGACCAGTTGGCATTTAAGTGCGGGCGCCAGACCGTCAAGGAATTTCTCCATCTTCTTGATTTCAGTCATACGCTCCTCATTGGCGTAGCGGGATAATAGGGTAAATTGACTTTTGTAATCTGACACTGTCATGTTTCTTTGTTTGAGGTCATCAAATTCTCTCTTCTTGATTTTCATAATACTCTTAGGAATATGTGCACCACGGAAACCTTCCTTGAAATCATCCCAGGTTATGTCATTTTCGTTGGGATGCATGTGCAGAAAATTCTCCCACCATGATGCGGCTGCTCCTGTGAGATAGTGTGGAGCATATAGTACTTTCTCGAGATCTGAACACTTTGCAATAATTAATTTCCTCTCCATATCTCGAAGCCAGTCCTCGGCTTCAAGAGGCTTGTCAGTGTGAGAAAATGTTTGAGGACGTGTCTTCTGTAGCTCAGATAACTTGGAATGTTGCTGATATTGTCCATGGTGATTTTCCATGTTGATGACTTGGTTCATTATTTCACGATGTTGTTGCTGACTCTGTTCATAAAGGCGGCACATTTGTGAAAGTGCCGATTCATTTCCCGGTTGGCTTGACTGTCCCTGAGTGAACTCGTTGCTGGGTTGTGCATCATAATTTTCCTCTGATGGAATTGGCATGGAGCGAGTCCAAGGACGAGACATTTTTCACTCTGGGGATATATTTTGTAAAACCCATAAGAAAAGCGGAAAGAGTCGCAAAAAAAAAACCATAAAATGCATAAAGCTGGCAAATAGAATTAAATAACTCAGCTTACTTAAGAAAAAAAAAACGACTTGCGCACGGAGAAGGACTGCTCATTACACATCTTACACGCGGGCGGTAATTATACAGTACATCACTCAGGATATGCGTACCTAATCCTGACATGTTATTAAGGCTAGTGCACTTCTCCAGATCCTACATGATGCGAAAACAGGCTACTTCTCCCAGCCTATGCACATATCTTATAAAGCGGTACAACACACGGTAGCTAAGCGTACTCAGGCAGAAATGTTGACGACCTCCCTTGCCCTGCCGAGGGCGAGGCGTAGCGAGGTTGGGGACTCAACCTCCTCCTCGCTAATGGGCTCCATACGTGTAGTGTTGCGCAGAGCGGGCGGAGCGGTCGCCAGGGGCGGAGCAACACGTACAGGAGTGGGCGCAAAGGTTGGTGTAGTACGTGCCGGAGTGGGTGCAATGACTTGGTTAAATTCTTCGGTAGAAGGCAGGCGACGAGTAGGCGTAAAAGATGCTGATGACGAGACAAAAGTCGGTGGCGGAGCGATGGGTAGGAGCTCCCTCCTGTTGGCAGCACAGCCATGGACTGAGTCCATGCGGGTAGCTACGAAGTCGTCCACCAGGTTGTCGAAGGCTGCCTCCAGGGCCCGGAGATACTCAATGAGCATCTCAAAAGCCTCGTCTCGTTCTCCTCTGGGGCAGGAATATGCGTAGTGACAGGTGTAAGGCACATGGCACGGAAGATAACGGTAACGACGAGTCTTCATCACGGGAAGGACATCCCTGAGACGAGCTATCGCCTCGCGGGCTGCCATCTGCATAGCATGCCTCTCTGTAGGCATGGCTCTTCCCACGAACCGGAAGCGGCGTAACTCACCACGCCCTCCCCTGAACTGCACCGCGGCCTGGTGCATGGTCAGACTGTCGTTGACTCGGTGCTGGTAGAGTGTGAAGACTGGGCGCACGGATGGCCCCATCGCGACCTGAACGATGGAAGAAAGAAGCTTGATGAACCCATCGGGTACGTTGGCGAAGGTCTGAGACTCGCAGCTGACGTCGGCCATCTACAAAAGTAGGCAAAATTCTGCAGGGTCAGATCATAAATTTATGCTGACTGACAGAAAATGACTACCATTGCAAAAATATAAATTAGCTCTATCATGCTAATAACCAATTAGCGATCGCACCTAGCGGCTTCCTACAGTCAGCCTGGCTCTGGTACTAAGCTTGTCACGACCGGCTTTCCAATAAAAATATTTATTGAAAAGCCAATCTTTTAAGTCCAGTATGAGAGAAATCCTCCACACTGGCAGACAAATTCTTGATACAATAAGCCAGTAGCATAAAATATATTACAGGGTCGAACTACGGTTGCTCAACCAAATTATTACAAGCACTCCAATAATCATACATAATGGCGGACAGAACACAGTGGTGTGGAGACATACTACTGACTCAAGGATAGGCTGGTGGTGGAAAAACACAGCGGGGAGAGAAAGACAAGACTCTACGTCTGTCATCTCATCGAGCGTTGAGGAGAGGCTCGATGAATTTATTTGGTAGCGGAAGCGGATATAAAACAGTGGCCAAATCCAGGGTCGCGCAAGACTGACTGGGACTCCTCTAAGTGTCGGGCTCGCTATCGAACTCTTCATCCATGAGATCGCCTTCGTCAGCATCTGGCCAAATCAACAAGCCAGTGAGTACTTTGAAAGTACTCGCAAGACAGTTCGGACGTAAGATATAACAAATGCATGCATGGATGCAACATGATTAATTCCTTAATGCACAATAAATAAAACTGGCATAACGGGTAAGTAAAAAGGGAAAACGGCGGTAGTCCGCCTGAAATTCCACAGAACATAAATAAGGACCGATCGGGTGTCTGAAGCGACGCCTCGAAAGGTGAACAAATAAAAATAAGGAAAATGATGCCACAGTCGGGCATCTTAGCGACACCACATAAAGGGCTTTAAAAGAAATGCCACAGTCGGACGTCTGAGCGACATCACATAAAGGG